>NC_134899.1:9709110-9764110 GCF_041734735.1 Babylonia areolata
TATTAAACTTCTCTATGTTTTACCCATTGTAAACTAAGCAAGGGTATAAGAAATACCTCACCTTTGCATAACCGCATACATACCACCAATAGTTTTAGCCATCCAATCAAAGATGTCTTTTTTTTTCTTTTCTTTTTTTTTTACATTGACCCCATGAATTTTACAAAAATTAAGATACATCACACCGTACATTTACGTCACTGTTATCCTGATCAGTATGTCTTTGCCTTATTTTCTGTGCTTCTGCAATTATAATGCTGACACACAAATTCATATCAGTTTCGTCATCAGACAACAGAACAGTTTCATGCCTTTCAACCATATCAAAATAATGAAAAAAAAGAAGCCCTGAACTGAAACTGGGATCTGTTCAGCAGTTTATTTGCCCGTGATCCAGTATTAGCAATGAGGGACCCAAGCCAGGCATTATATCAAGGGTAGCAAAGACTACAACTGCGCGGTCCAGACTGACATATGTATGGAAAGATCAGGTTCCAGCGTGCACTGACGTGCTCCATCCATCTTCCCGCATGTATGCGAGACGTGGACCTTCATAGCGGATTTGAAATACAGAATGCGAGAGACTCCAAACTATAGAATGGGATGTTACCAGCCGCCGTGGCGAAGTGGTTAGCGTCGCGGACTGACGGCTGGGAGGACGCGGGTTCGAATCCCAGCGGAGGTGGGTTTTTCGGCCCGTGGCCGGCTTCTACCCAGAGTTGAGTGTGCTGTGGGCTTAAATGGGGAGACTGGGACCACACAGTCGAGTGTCATCCACTTCAAGGATGCGTCTTTGGGTGTGTTGCTCTAATTACCTGACCAACACTGCAAGTGTCTGTATCTCTCGGGCCTGGTTAACGCTGGGATATCATTATGACAGGAAGCGTACAGTACAGCCTTGTCACGCAGTCCCAAACCAAAATGGACCTCCATAGCAACATCATCATCGTCATCGTCATCCTCCTCCTTCTTCATCATCATCAGTATAAACAAAACAATCTCAAAGTCTGTGGCCTTTCATGCCCTGCTCTCATGGTGACCTCAGTTTCGATACCCCTCCACTTCCGTGCTTGGGGTGAGTCCTGTCAATGTCTTCAGTGTCGGCAGATTCATGAGGGGCTGTTGTTTGAGGGACGTGGTGGCGGTCTCCACTCTGGGGGGGACGCTCACTCAGTCTGGCTCCGCGACTAAGCCATTATTATCGTTAGTAGGGGGCTTAGTAGGTGGTGTCCTAAGTACGTTAAATCAGAACAGGCACCACTGAACACCACCGAAGTGACTCAGCAGCAGTGCAGGGTCTCCTCTGGTGTGTGGCCTCCTAGCGACCTAACATCGATGGTCCCCTGCGCACTGCCGACGCTGGAACTGTGACGGACGAACCCGGGTGTGGCCGTGTATGGAGGAATCTAAATGAGCGGCGTGGGAGTAATGCCACTGAAACGGTGCAGATGATGGGGCAGCAAAAAAAAAAAAAAAAAAAAAAAAAAAAGGGATGTTATGGCAAAATGTTTAACAACAGATAACAAGTCTATAAGTATACCAAACCATCCCGGTGAAGGGGTGTTTTGGGTGAAGCTACCTGCACACTATAACATTGTAAGCACAATGCTAGCATGTAGCATCCATTGACCATGCTAGAACAATTCACCAGGGAACTGTTAAGAGAGTGGAAGACAGAAAAGAAAAAAAAAAGCATGGACTGACAATATTGTAGATTGGACGGGGAAGCCATTTAGCGAATTCGGCTATCCCTTAATTAATCCCTGGAGCACTGTATAACACACACACACACACACACACACACACACACACACACACACACACACACACACACACACGGAAAAACAAAACAAAACGACTAATTTGTATCCTGGAACCATCTTGCATAAGCAGAGTATTTGTCATCAACACCAAACATCATCAAAGGGAAATAAATATCGGAAGCAAAGCGTTGTTGGTGTTAATATTGTTTTGTTTGTTGCTGTTGTTAATGTCGTTTCTCTCTGCCTTCCGTTCGTTGCAAGCAGTGAATTAAGAAGTGTCAGTTACAACTGTTACATACGTGCTTTGATTTGACGTTGGACAAAGGCCCACGGCATGAAAGGGATTCAGACCCTCAAAGGGAGATTCTGAGTGGAGCTGCCGGGGCAGAATCCAACAGGTGTTGGACACTGATCCAGTGTTCACCAGTGATCCGGGTTCGAGGCTCTTTTTCAACATAGTTTTGTTACCTGGGGGAAAGGTACTTTACTCCGATTTTCCTCACTCCACACAGGTGTGAATCGGTAGCTGACACTGCCTGGGGGAGGTTAAAAAGCGGCGGAAAGAGAGGACTCGGCCCTGCTTTTCTGTGCAAGCCCTGGACACACTGGGTATGAATTCACTGCCCCGATGGTCGTAAAAGGGAACGAGACCTTCAACCTTTTATGTCGCATTTCACACGCCCTTGCATGCACACAAACTTGCGCAGAAACGACTGATTAAAACTCACTCAGTACGGCCAGTCCTCTCTTCTCCTCTACACAGACCCCTCGGATGTCCAGTGGGTGTCTGAATAACCCAACCTTTAGCTTCCGTCGTCAGAATTGTGGTATCTTTGTCAACATTCACCTCTTCAGTATAAGAGCCTTCCACTTGCAATATTTTGATGATGGTAATTGGGGTGAAACGCTGTTAACGTCGGCTCTTTCGCCGTTCGTACGGAGAGAGTTAATTAATCTGCTATTTTGTTGATGAACAACGATTTGCTGTGATAGTGTGCATTTCGTTTCTTTTGCATACCCTTTGCCGTGTCTATTGTTCATGACGCTCACGATGGCTGCTAATTTGGGTCTGTCTGATAAGAGTATGGTACATTTATTATCTTTACTGAAAAGAATGATACGTTACGGTTGTTATTTGTGTGTGTGTTGTTGTTTCTTGGGTAGACGGTTGGTAGGTCTAAAGTGTACTTGCTTGAGCTGGACAAGCATGGCCTTCCTTATTTGTTTGTTTGTATTTAAACCACTCATTGTTTTATTTGTTTATTAAAAGATTCTGGTCCATTGTCTGAAGGCTTTGATTGACATGTGTATGGGAGGGGGTTAGGTGTATGTGTTTGTGAAAATACAACACAATACGATACAGTGAAATACAATAATGCAACGCAACGCAACACAGCAAAACACAACACGATGCAAACATTACTTCACCTGTCCCTAGTGTGGGATTGTTTTCTTTTCTGTTCTTGTTTTTTTTTTCTTCAAGAATCAAATAAACGGAAGCATAAGAACATACATGCATTAACACACACATCAAATGAAAGATATATACAGCATAAGATGAAATTCATTTTAACCACGATTCCTCTCTGTCCTTCAGCTCACAGTCCGAACGTGAGTTCGACGAACATGCACCTAACATGACCTGTCGGTCAACCACGCTTCCCAAGTAGATGAAAGACTCCACCTCCCTGATGGGCTCTCCACCGACTGTGACTGGTGTGTTGGCAGTGGTGTTGATCTTCATCAGCGCGGATCCGAGAAAAGTCATTTCATTTCATTATGCCCATCGCTCCTGGTGGAGCATAGGCCATCGACGACCCCTCGCCATCGCACTCTATTCTGGGCTGTTCTGGCCATTCCAGTCCAGTTGGTCCCTTGCTGCTTCAGCTCTGCCTCGGTATCTCGCCTCCAGCTGTTGCGAGGCCGGCCTCTCTTCCTCTTTCCCTGCGAGTTCCAGGTCAGGGCTTGGCGTGTGATGCAGGACGCTGGCTTCCTAAGGGTGTGTCTGATCCAGCCCCACTTCCTCCGCAGTATCTGCTTGGCCACTGGTTCCTGTCCCGCTCGCTCCCACAGATCTTCGTTTCGGATCTTCTCCTGCCATCGGATCTTGTAGATGCGCCTCAGACAGGTGTTAAAGAATGTCTGAATCTTCTGCTGCATCGTCTGTGTTGTCCGCCATGTCTCGCATCCGTAGAGCGGAATTGACTTCACAATGGAGTTGAAGATGCAGAGTTTGGTTTTCATACTGATTGCTCCAGATGCCCAGATGTTCTTGAGCATGATGAAAGCTGTTCTTGCCTTGCCGATTATGGCTGTGACGTCTCGGTCCGTGCCTCCCTGTCGGTCAACCACGCTTCCCAAGTAGATGAAAGACTCCACCTCCCTGATGGGCTCTCCACCGACTGTGACTGGTGTGTTGGCAGTGGTGCTGATCTTCATCAGCTCGGATCCGAGAAAAGTACTGGAATTAAAATCAGAGACTCCAGGGTTTGAAACCCGATCACTGCACTTGCTGGTTAAGAGTGAAGATTTTTTTTCCTAATCTGCCAGGTCAAAATGTGCGCAGACTTACTTCACTGTATACGCAAGCAGAAGATCAAATGTGTGCACGTTAAAGATCCATGTGGGTTGTGAATGGAAACAAGATCAGTTTCAGTTTCAGTTTCAGTAGCTCAAGGAGGCGTCACTGCGTTCGGACAAAACCATGTACGCTACACCACATCTGCCAAGCAGATGCCTGACCAGCAGCGTAACCCAACGCGCTTAGTCAGGCCTTGAGAAAAAAAAAGAAGAAGAAAAAGGGGGAATAAATAATAGATAAGCTTACATAAATAAATAAATAAATAAATAATAATTATAATATAGCAAAAGGTAGTAGTAGTAGTAGTAATAATAATAATAATAATAATAATAATAATAATAATAAAAATTAAAAAATAAATAAAAAATAAATAAATTAATTAATTAAAAATAAAAAAAATAAGAAAACAAGAACATACCCAGCATGCAAACCCTAAAAAAAAACAAAAAAAACAACGGAAAATGGCTGCCTAAAGGCGTGCTAAAAATGTATATGCACGTAAATTCCCACTGGTACATGCAAGTGAATGATCGAGTTGCGGCTCGCGGACACCGCGGAAGAAGAATATCATTTTTGAAATAATTTCATCGGTAACCAGTGGTTTAACCCATTCAACACTCGGGAGTTTACGTTCTTTGCTAGCTTACATGCTATATTTATGTGGAAAAAACAAAAGAGGCAGGACACATGCTGTTTCTCCTCAAAATAACACGTTGACACATCCAGAAATACGTAGAGGTTATCTCCCTTCCCTTACGGTTTAAGAATATGTAGGAATGTGAAAACCAGTTTTGACGCCAAGGCTGAATGAGTCAAGTAGTCAGCTTTTGCTCACTTTAAGCGTAACAGGTATACCCGGGATTTCATGAATATGTAACACTTCTTGGTAGTCTACTTGAATATAATATCATCTATCAATTAAAAAGTAAAATTGACTGAGCAAGCTATGGAATCCGTTTTTGAATGCTCACTCAGTCGCTTAAACTATGAATGTGTCAGATTCACAGACATTTAAGGGGGAACATTATTATGACCTTGAATGGTATGTTTTGAACTGGCACCCAGCTCATCTTGTGTGTGTGTGCGTGTGCGTGTGCGTGTGTGCGTGTGTGTGTGTGTGTGTGTGTTTGGGGGGAGGGCAGGGGTATGAACTGCCGACATTTTGTCAACTGACAAACTTTTTTTTTCTTTTTTTTTATGAACACACATCCTTCAGCTTTCATCCAATGTAACCCACAAATGAACAGAGTGCAGCATCAACATTTTATTTCAACCATTCAGAACATTGAATCGAAGCGGAATAAACTGTTATGAATTAAGTTGGGTTTTGGGTTGTTTTTGTTTTGTTTTGTTTTGTTTTGTTTTGTTTTAGGAAAAGAAAAAAAAGAAGAAAATATAATATAACAAAGTCGAGCATTCTACACTTGCATTCTTCGTTGTGGTGTGGGGGGATGGGGCGGAATCATGACGAATATGGTACGGAAAATAAAATTAATATTAAGTCTGCAATAAGAACAAACGACAGCTGAATCAAACGCGCGATAAACCATTGGGTTCAAGTGGCCAGAATGCTAATACCAAATGCCACCTTGCTGGATGGAGCAAATCCGATCACTGCCTGCAACGAAATCAAGATGAGGCAAGAGATACAAGGGCCTCAAGCCTCATGTGTTGGTACGAACTTAACTCTCACACACTCACACACGTACACGCACACACACACACACACACACACACACACACACACACACACACATACACACACACACACACAAACCAACAACAACAAAAAGACCAGCACTGCAAAACATAATATGACAAAAGACGTACATATTGATGTGGCCGTGACATTTGACTTAAATTTTACGAAGCATTGATATTCTTGGAAGAAAAAAAAACGAAAAAAATATGTCACGCTTTTACATTTCTCAAAACACCATGTACCATGACTTTGACATTTGACCTACTTTATTTTAACTTTTTTTTTTCTCTCTCTCACCATGACCAGTTATTGTGCTACGTGTGATTAAGATTATGTGCAAGACCTTCTCTCTCTTGCACGTAGACACATTTAGTATCAATATCACATATCCCATTGAAACCTGAAACCTCAGATTTTTAGTTTCTTAATGATCATGTCGTACGCATGACCAGTCACAATACCAAATTTGATGAAATTTGGATGTAAGATAAGGTTTCGCTCAAGCTTTCTTTCTATTTTTGACAAATAATGACTTTGACATGTGCCTTCTCGACCTGTTTACCATATCATCATCATGAAATGAGATGGCTTTAAACGCCTGATTCATACCTGCCATCCTGCCACATTTGGTTTCTGTGCCGCTTGCAGTAGCCGATAAAATGCCAACATCATAATTCACACACACACACACACACACACCCGCGCGCGCGCGCACACACACACATACACACACACGCACGCACACACACATACATACATACACACACATACACTCATGCACGCACACATGCACACACATTCATACACACGCATACACACATGTTCGCGCGCACACACACGCACACATTTACACACGCACGCATGCACACACACACACTCACACACACACACACCTGATGTCATTACTCAGACACTGTTTTCACACTTGCTGATCACCATTCAGTGCAATACATACTCACTCACACACAAACACCCACATACACACACACACACACACACACACACGCACTGATCAGCAAGTGTTTAGTGTGCATGGCCCATCAAAACAGAAAGTAGTGAGATGTCATCACCCTTTCCTCACATAGGCTTTCCTATTTACACTGTCCTCTTCTCTTCACTTGACAACGGGCCTATGGTCCGAAACGTCGTGTAAAAACAAAGAGGATTCAACTACCACCCAAAAGGTTTTTATAAACTTCAGTTTTTTGTCTTTGAAGAATCCTGCAGTCATTTTTGTCTTCTTCCGTGGTTAGAGATGGATTCTCGTCCGAGTTTCTTGAGTTTGATACCCGGTTTCGGCGCATATAGTGGGCTAAGGGAGAAGCTTTTTCCGATCTCCCAGGTCAAAATATTTATGTGCTGACCTGCTTGTGCCTGAACCCCCTTCGTGTGTATACGCATGCAGAAGATAAAATACGCACGCTAAAGATCATGTCAACGTTCGGTGGTTAATGGAAATAAGAATATACCCAGCATGCACACCCCTGAGAACGCAGTAGAGCTGCCAAGATGGCGGGATAAAAACCGCATACACGTAAACGCCCACTCGTACAGACGAGTGAACGTGTGAGTAGCAGCCCACTAACGAAGGAGAAGAAGAAGGAGAAGAAAGAAGGAGAAGAAGAAGGAGAAAGAAGAAGAAGGGGACCAAAGGCAGACATGGAGAGGAGGCAGTCTGATGGACGTGAAGCCAGTTTAGGAGAGCCGTCAAGACACAGTGAAGTCTGCTGGAGGAGTGCTGTTGAGAATGTGTGTATTAAGGGTCCCCCCCCCCCAGGCCCCCCTCCCCAGCACCCCCCTCCCCCCACCCCACTCCCAAGTATCCTTCGAGATTGAATCACATCACGCAGGACTTGTCAGAAAAAAGAAAAAAAAATCAGCTTCCTGGAGTCCATTCAGCTTCTGCTATACCGGTTTTTTTGTTTGTTTGTTGTTGTTGTTGTTGTTTTGTTGGGCTTTTTTGTTGTTGTTGGATTAATTTTGCAAAGATGAGCTTTACCGGAACTGAAGCCCTACCCCAGGACCAGGACCGCCAGCAATGGAAACAGTTGGTGATGTGTTCAACAGTGCAACTCCCCCACGACCAAGCCAGGTGACGGGACCAGTGGCAGTGACAGTGACGGTCACTCAAGGTTTTTTGTCCCAAAAGAAAACTAGATCCTCCATGGTGCTTTGTGAGGAGGGTTTTTGGCAGGACTGGTCGACTTGCTGGAAGAGTCCAAACTGCTGGCTTTCTTGTTGAGGCTGTCTGATCCAGCAGCTGGATTGGGTGCTTGGGATGTGCACCTGTGTCTGTGCAACTCCCCTTGATGTTGATGTTGACGCGGGCTGAAAGGCTGCCTTGGTGGATTTGCTTGATGTCAATGCAACCTCCCGCGATGCACGCGCCATTCCCCTCGGTGTCCGTGCAGCCCCCCCCCCCCCCCGCCACGCCCCCCCCCCCTTGGTGACACTGACATGGGCCTTGAGACAGCTTCCCTGGGGTTCCTGCCTGCTGACTCCCCACATCCAGGACGACGTCGGCGTCTGCGTTTTGGAGGTTTGTCATCGGACTCTTTTCTGAGCAGGGTCCATCGCAAGGCTGAGTCTTCGCCGACTCTGTGGGTGACGGGGATGAGCCTGTCGCCTCTTTGCTGACATCTGTGGGTGACGGGGATGAGCCTGTCGCCTCTTTGCTGACATCTGTGGGTGACGGGGATGAGCCTGTCGCCTCTTTGCTGACATCTGTGGGTGACGGGGATGAGCCTGTCGCCTCTTTGCTGACATCTGTGGGTGACGGGGATGAGCCTGTCGCCTCTTTGCTGACATCTGTGCGGTCCGTGGGGTCCAGCTGCTTGCCAGCACGCTGTGATGGGTTTGTTGTCGTGTGCGGTTTGATACCCGTGGTCATTGGCGTTTCCTGCTGGTCGGATATTTCTGTCAACACATACTTCTTTCAAGTGGAAATGCTTGCACATTTTCAGAAAGTGCTGTAACAATGATACTGAGACAGTGAGATCCTTGCTATTTCCACAGGCAATGTGAATGTTTACACACACACACACACGCGCACACACACACACACACACACACACACACACACAGAGAGAGAGAGAGAGAGAGAAGGCATAGTTATTGTTGCAACTCACTGGCTTGAGATTCTGCACATGCATAACGCAGTGAAAAGATCTGACACATTTTGGGGGTTGTATGCAGTTTGACTGAAAATGTGTAACTGAAACAAATGTCATAACATTCAAGCTATGATTATATATATTCTTTTCCTTTTTTGTCACAGCTGTCAGATGTGCAAGTCCAAGAAGACATCACTGCTACTTCTGCATCAGCAGTGGAAACCAGTGCTGCTGACAGTAAATTGAGTAATTTTACAAAATTTAACAAATTTGGACGTGGAAGTGTAATGATCTGACAGCTTTGCTTCCCCCTTTTCACCAATTTGACACTGATAACACAGTGAAATATGACTTATTAGGGCCTTGAAGACTGTTTTGTCATAAAATGTAGACTGAAGGGGGCTTACAGTAGTGGGTGTCAATTTGTAGTGTGTGTGTGTGTGTGTGTGTGTGTGTGTGTGTGTGTGTGTGTGTGTGTGTGTGTGTGTTAGTTGAGAGCAGATTGATTCAGAAGGATCATTGGTATTGACAAATTGTCTAACGCAGTCAGTGATCTGTGTATGAAGATTTTTTTTTAAAGCTTTCTTATTGGGAATTGTGGAGTTTGAATGCTCCTGATATTTTTTTTCATACTGATGTGAATTGTAGCTGTGATTTTTCTTCTCTTTTTTTTTCTTCTTCTCTTTGAGGGAGAAAGGTGGGGAAGTGCAGTATGCTTCAAACCAGCTGAGATAACACTGATCATGGGGAAAAAAAATCAAAACTTTGTAAATTTTGGCACTGCACTTCAATACAGATGTAGCTCACACACACACACACACACACACACACACACACACACCATCCAAAACTAAATGGTGCTCATATCATAGATAAATCAGATTGTCTAAACAATTGTTTATTATTTAGCATTTAGGTAGAATGAATGAAACAAAAAAAAACCCCAAAAAACAACAAAAAACAACAACAACAAATCTTATTGAAGTGATTTTCTTCAAGTCTGTGTTTGACTCAGACCTGTTTACACTGCATTTTGTAAACAGTCCAAATCTGATTAGCAATAAACAAATGAAATATATATTTATGATTTAAAGAGAAAATATTGGAAATAAAAAATGGGAGGTGGGGCATGCATATGTAAATAAATGCAAATATTTACACAAAGAATTTACAGCACTACCAGTTTCTAAAAAATGGCAGCAAAGAGAAAGCTGGTATGTATGTGTTAATCCTTTGGCCAGTTGTTAGATACAATGAACTTACAGGTTTCCATAAAAGAAATACATATTTTAACCTGGTGAAAGTACAGACATATCCATTTTGGGTAAACAGGTCAGCTGATTGTACCAGACTGGTGTGTCTGAATGTCTGGGAGTCTTGAGAAGACTTATCAATGCATGTCACTTGCAATGATGTATGAGTACTGTATGCACACATGCATGTATGCTGCACCATAAGATGAAATTATTCTTTACTTGCAATTAATCATCAATGCAACTGTGATGAAACACACATGAATCAGTCTTGATGATTATCATCTTTAATCAAATTCCATGCACAGCTCCACCACTCTTCTCCCCACAATTTCCATGCTAAACTGCACCACTCATTTCCCCACAGATTTCCATGCTCAACTCCAACACTCTCATCCCCACAATACACACACACACACACACACACACACACACACACACACACACACACATAATTATATATATATTGACTTACTTATTCCTCTTGATTCCTTGGGGAACATAGGGCCGCAACAACACTCCTCCAACGCACTCGGCTCTGGCTGGTCTTCTTCAGTTCAGCCCACGTCATTCCGGCCGCCCTTGTCTCTGCCTCAATGCTTCTCCGCCAGGTCTGCTTCGGACGGCCAACTTTCCTTTTCCCCTGTGGGTTCCAATCAAGAGCCTGTCTTGTGATGTTTGTTGCAGGCTTGCGTAGTGTATGGCCTATCCATCCCCATTTCCGTTTCTTGATTTCCGTCTCCAGTGGGGCCTGTTTTGTCATGTTCCAAAGTTCTTCATTGGAGACAACCTCTGGCCATCTGATGTTCAGGATGTTTCTTAGACATCTGTTGGTGAATGTCTGAAGCTTGTGGGTGCTGGTCTTTTTCACTCTCCACGTCTCTGAGCCATAGAGTAGAACCGACTTCACGTTGGTGTTAAAAATCCGGATCTTGTTGCGGATTGAGAGGGCTGTCGATCTCCAGATTGGTCGAAGGGTGTTGAAGGCGTGTCTTGCTTTGTTGATACGGCTCTTGATGTCTTCGTCCGTCCCCCCGTCTTTGCTGACAACACTGCCTAAGTAGACAAACTTGTCAACCTCCTTGATGTTCTCTTGGTGTAGTTGCACTGGATCTTGCTTCTTGTTGTTGACCCTCATGACCTCTGTTTTCCCAATGTTGATTTGGAGTCCAGTCTTCTCAGCTTCTTCTGCCACACGACATAGTTTCTCCTGTGCATCTTGCTGCCTGTGGGAGAGAAGACTTATGTCATCTGCGAAGTCTAGGTCCTCCAGCTGAATTATATATATATATATAGATATATATATTAAAATTACTTCAATTTAAAAAAAAAAGTAATGTGATAGAAAAGCCAGAAAAAGATCAAATCCATTGGAACAGCACTGCCCATTTTCTCAAGTCTGAAATCTGTTTTTGGAAGGCACACACACACACACACACACACACACACACACACACACACACACACACACACACACACACACACACTAATACTATGTAGCAACAATATGAAATGCTGGAATGTATGTAGATTCTGAATGAATGGGTCACAAACAAGAGCGATACTTTTTTCTTCAGTTGTTAAAAATGTGCGTGAGGTTGATGTCGCTGTGGACGGGCGCAATAGCCGAGTGGTTAAAGCGTTGGACTGTCAATCTGAGGGTCCCGGGTTCGAATCACGGTGACGGCGCCTGGTGGGTAAAGGGTGGAGATTTTTAGGATCTCCCAGGTCAACATATATGCAGACCTGCTAGTGCCTGAAGCCCCTTCGTGTGTATATGCAAGCAGAAAATCAAATACGCACGTTAAAGATCCTGTAATCCATGTCAGCGTTCGGTGGGTTATGGAAACAAGAACATACCCAGCATGCACACCCCCGAAAACGGAGTATGGCTGCCTACATGGCGGGGTAAAAACGGTCATACACGTAAAAGCCCACTCGTGTGCATGAAGAAGAAGAAGATGTCTCTGTGACAGCAGAAATGTCTCTGTGACAGCAGAAACTGACTTGACTTCGCTGTCCTGTTTCTGGATCCGCGACAACTGAAAATTTTTGCACGACGAACAAGTTCAACTTTCGTGCTACTTATCAGTTGTCCGTTCTTTTTTTTTAAATACTCTTTAGGTTCTTTAACTTTCATGGAGTCAAGCGCACTTTCAGTTTCAGCGGACAGAGTGGCCATGTTGCCTTACACGGACGTCCCAAGGTGAAGGGGCTGAACTTTTCACTGACTTCCGGTTTCCTAACGAACAAGGTCTATTGAAACGTCGCTCCATGCGCTGACAGGCAAGGTGCTGGGGCCGTCTCCTCCTCTCAGTCCACACCACGAGCACATGCACACACACACACACACACACACACACACACACACACACACACACACACACACACACACAGAGAACGCATGCACACACAGCAAATCGACATTCTTTTTTGTCGGATGGGTTTAAGTCACCCAGTTAGCAGTGTGAACGTACTTGATGCTCTCCGCCAATATCATTCTGACTCATCCATCAATGCATTCTGTTACTGATAATAAAACTATATTGTTTATTAGAAATATAATCCAACATGTGTCGCTCCCCTCCCTGCACGGTCAGTGTATAAAATTCTCAATAAACAATGTTTACTCTTTACTTTGAATTAATAATGTGCTATCTTCGGAGAACGTGAGAGCAAGTACAAAGTAAACAATAAGAAAAATATTTGTATTTTTCATTTTTAGCGCCTTTCCATGTTAAAGATAATAATGACAACAACAACAACAATAATAATAATAATAATAATAGCATTATTCCATAAAGTGCCCTTCCCAGTAAAAGATGTTCAACTGCACTGTACACAGCAAAAACGACGCTTAAAACATACATTTCAACACTAAAATGAACAATTTACATAACCCTGTGCAGACAGCCAAACGAACACTCAAGCACTATTTCAGAGACAATGCAATTTTGTACTGAATTCTCGCCTTCACAGAAAGCCAGTGAAGTGTTGTAAGCAGTGTGGTTGCAATCTCGTGTTTGGGTTTGCGGAGCACGAGTCGGGCTGTGTGATTACAAGGTGCAGTGACTGAATGGTCAAAGCGCTAACTTGTCCGAGTTTCCTGTGTTCGGTTCCCGGTCTCGGCGAACCTGGTGGGTTAAGGGTGGAGGTCAACGAGTGTGCAGACCTACTGGTGCATGAATCCCTTACTTGTGTACATGCATGCAGAAGATCAAATAAGAACGTTCCATATCCCGTAATCCATGTCAGCTATGTGACTATATCTCGGGGTAAAAACAAAACGACGCAAACGCTCTCACACGTAAAAGGGTACGCGCGTGTGTGGGTTTGTGGGTGTGTGACTGAAGCCTGACTGAATGACACAGGAAACGAATGACGAGTGTCCAAAGGCAGCTCTCCGTTGGCTCTGCCCAGATAGGCAGATTGTAGTGTAAATGACTCTGTGTTTGTAAAGCGCTTAGAGCTTGGTCTCTGACCAAGGATAGGCACTATATAGATATGCGTATCATTATAATGATGGTGAATGCCTTAACGCTTATTTAGTTTGTTATTAGGGAGACATGCTTGGAGAGAGTTACAGCAGTCTAATCCAGATTGTATGAAAAGAAACAGCGAGTGTTTTGGTCAGTAGCAGTGGAAAGGAATGAGCGAATTTTGATTAATCTTCGAAACTAACAGGACAGAGTGCGACTTAAGTATTTGACATGTGCATAAAAATGTCCACCCACAGAGAGTGTTTCGTCAATGTATATGCCAACGTTTCTAACAGATTGAGAGAAAACTATATCGCGACTAGAGATGGACAAAGGGGTACAAGTGACCTTATTAATCTTTGATGTGGTGTTTCGTTTTTGATAAAACAAATATCACAGATAGTGTGCCATTCCCCTCCTTAATAATGTATAGAAAAAAAAGAAGAAGAAGAAGAAATCTGAATATCATATACACAGTCATTGTATCAAATTCTCAATAATGAATGATTGTTTTTCATTTATGTTAGTGTATCACTTTTTTTTATATTAATTTTGCGTGCACAGATGATAATTATGTGTATGCCCATTTGATTAACAAACGATACGCCAACGTATTATGTATGTAGATATGGTTCTAAGACTTTACAAGCGTATCCATATCATCATCATCATCATCATCATCATCATCATATCCACGCTATAATTATTACACTGGGAGTACGCCACTCCCCCTGCTAGTGAAGCCAGCCCACACCAGGACCTCCCCCCCCACACCGTACAGTGATCAACCACACACAGTGTATCAACGTTGTGAGCGTCACTATCTCTCTGTCACTCCACGTGTACCAGTGTACAGTGATACGTCCAGTGGCATACTCTGATATGTGAGTAGAAAACGTAAATGCATGTGGTCTGTGCTTCCTTATGTCGATATCAATGACACTATAAAATGTGACTTCCCCTTTTTCTGCTCTTTTTTCAATGTTTCTTTTTATATGGCTCACTAATCATCTGGGCTTTGTCTATATATTGCACTGATGGGCTTTTTGTTGTTGTTGTTGTTATTGTTGTTTTTGTTGGTTTTTTGCTTGTTTGATCGTGAGTTTTCCTCCATGGTCAGACCTGAATCATAATCATAAATGATCAACCTGTCATCACTCATATGAACAAAATTTCCGTGTATTCAAACAGAGAAAGAAGGCTAGGGAGCAACCAGGGGGTAGAACAGATGCAGATATGAAGCTGCTCATAGAAGAAAACAGCAAAGTAAGGATATTTTCATATATACAATTGGTTCAGTCTCCAAAGATCGGTTCGGTTGGGGATTCACTGCGTAAGCCGAAAAAAAAAAACCCACTAAAAAACCACAAACATACAAGGAAGAGAATACCACGAACAAACTCACAAGCGCTAGCCTGACAATGGCAGTTGAAGCTGTGACACGTACTGTGCTGTCTAGTGGATGCCATTCACACATGGATGCCATTCTGGACATCAACAAGCTATGTTCTGACTGACTCCGTCAACCTCCTATAATTTGTTTTTCAAATAAAAGTGGAATACGTAGCTCAGATTGGCATGGGGTAATGAGGTGTTAAAGCTTACGTTGATGTACTGCCCTGGACGTGTAGGTGTTAAGGGAAATGAGCGAGCCGACCTTTTGGCTTGTGTATCATTTCCTGTACTTATATATTTATATTTCGTATATCTAGGAGAGGTTCTCAAGGTGTGGTCAGCGAGTTGGGTTATGCGATGGTCAGGCATCTGCACAATTTTTCTTTCATCACATGTGGTGTAGTGTGTATGGATCTGTCCACACACTCTGTCACCTCTTTGAAACTGAAACTAAAACTTATAGGAAAAAAGATGTATTATAGAGAATGATAATTACAGTGGGTGTACTTTGGATGATTCACGTACTTGACCATGTAACATTTGTTTTGTTTCGTTCGTAACCGGTCGGTATGGTAACCACGCTCCACCAGTCTTCTAATGCCATATATATCTGGAATGTGTGTGTGTGTGTGTGTGTGTGTGTGTGTGTGTGTGTGTGTGTGGTAAGCGGTATGAGAGCGCACTGTTTGCTCTGCTGTCCCACGGGTAGTGATTATGAACCAAACTGAGATTTGAACTCAGCTTCCCTTCTATGATGCAACAACCATCTTTGGACGCTTTCGTCGGAAAATACCATCGGTCTGTTTCATGTTTGCTTTTTCATGTTGGATTCGAAAGAACAAATACTAAGAGTTTGTCAGATGTATAACTACAGGCCTACTAGGCAGAAAAAGTTCAGGGCAGCCATGACATGAGGGGTTTGTCACCAGTCTCCCAGTCCCACTCCTTTCTGGATCCATGCTAAAGCTCTTCCTTTGTCTGCTTCCTTGTGGCACGGTTACTTCATTCCTGACAGCCACACCGTTATATTCTCTGTTTAAACTCAACTGAGACTGTTGTCAGGAATATTCCATCTTGCAAGTTAGCAAAAAAAAAAAAAAAAAAAAGATCCCTTAGTATGTCTGTTTTTATTTAATTGAAAGGGCCAAACTATTTCGAACCCCTTTTCTAGGGAAAACTTCATTTCGTGTGTGTGTGTGTACGTGTGTGTGTGTGTGTGGGTGGGGGGGGGGGTGGGGGGGGGGGGGGGGGGGGGGGGGGAGTGGGCGTGAACGAGTACGCATGCGTGTTTGAGGGTGTTGATTCAGAATGATATCTTTGAGGGTGTTGATTGCTCTGTGCAGCTGAGAACAGACTGACCGATAGCACTCCATCTAAGACACGGGGACTACTGCATAACCCCACGCCACCAAAAATTCCCTGCTTGAGTATTCCAAACTGAAAACCGTCATTCAACCATCATGTCAAAGCGCCCACGTCAGGATCACACCACCGAGTTCTACATGTCCGCCACTGCAGTAACCACACGTGCTTTCACACAGCGAACACAGTTCCTGCCTTAACTTCGAAATAACATCACCCACAAAGACAACATTTCCGTGTCGCCACCGCCGGTTAAGCAAAGACTTTAACGTAACAACTGAGATGTCTACGTAACTCCCAACCGCTCGTTTTCTGCGCGACCAAGACTGAAACTTCGAGTGATTACATGCTGTTTGGAGCAAACCCTCTCTGCTGAAAACTACAGCGGTAACATTCACAGTAGAATCGTGTGCACTAAGAACTAAAGAGATTACAAAAAGAGCAAAATCGTTTCCGCTAGATACTTCAGCAATTACGTCTAACCCCTAGCCTGCTCAGAAATTTGGTAAACAACTAAATGTTAAATCAAACTGTGTCCTCTGAAAAATAACGCTATCATATTTACAGTAAATCGTGTCCGCTGAACCGTGTCAACTGAAAAATAAAACTATTACGTTCAGAGCAAAACCGCACAAGGTGAACATAAATCAAAGCTAAAGAAAATGGGCCAGAACCCCCACTTCGTCATCAACGTCCGCACTGGAGACCGGAAATACGCCGGGACGGACGCCAACGTGCACATCGTGTTGCACGACGATGCCGGCAACAGATCGGACGCGATCCGCCTGAACAACTTCCTCCACGATGACTTCGAGCGAGGCCAGGAGGACCGCTTCGAGGTGGGTGACAGACAGGTGAGCGGCCTGGAGAGGCACGGGCGGGTGGACCAGGTGGAGTTCTGGCGCGATGACGCCGGGCTGGGCAGCGGCTGGTTCGTGGAGAAAATCACGGTAGAGAACCGTCGGACCAACGGGCTGTACGTGTTCCCAGTGTTCCGGTGGATCCGGCCTTTCGACCACTACTTCATCCGGCATCTGGACACCTCGCTGCCCCAGGACGACCCTCACGCCCAGCAGAGGGAGAAGGAGCTGGAGGAGAAGAGAGGTACCTACACGTACATCCAAAGGGCACCAGGATTACCCGCGCAGGTCAGACGGTGTCTTGTCTGTCTACCTGTGTGTCACCTGTGTTTCTCTGCCTGTCTCTGTCTCATGTCTGTCTATCTGCGTGTCTCTTGTCCTTCTCAGCCTGCCTGTTTCTGTCTCTCTGTAGTCGTCTATTTGTCTGTCTTTGTGTGTCTCTGTCTGTCTGTCACTCTTTCTCCCCTCTCTCTTAGAAAAGTTCACACACATGCACATGATGCTGCAGTATTGTTTGAATTGTGCAAAGATTCAGTTAGATGATGAGGTCCATTTTGTTTTTGAAGTGTTGGTTATTTTTCCTTGTTGAGTTTACACCGAAAAACACTATATAAGCCATGTTTGTATTGACTGAGTCTGTTTATGGCATTCAGCGATGAAACCGCTCACCGCTTCACGATATCATAGTGATTACCGAATCAGATTCCCTTCCCTTCCCTCTTATCATAGTCCAGCGTCCAGTACAGGGTAAGGGTGGGGGGTGTTCTGCTCTTCAGTCTCAGTAAAGGCTATGTGAACACTATGTTCAATCTTTTTCAATGGATATATCAGTCCCTTTCAATTTTGTTCAATAATTCTTATTGTGTGATATAGTGTTTCTCAACAGCAACAACACATTTCATGCGTAATGTATAGTGTATGGTTGTGAAAGAAGCATTCGTGTCTGAAGGAAATCAAATCACTGTATTTTCCTTCATTACGGTCTTTCTTCTGTTTTCTTTTGATTTGTTTTGCTGTTGTTTTATCAAAGCATAAATGTCAGGTCTTCGTAGACTTGAGATTCAATTTTCTCCCTCCCCTTCCCTCTCTCTCTCTATCAGTCCCTTCCTCACACACACACACACACACACACACACACACACACACACACACACACACACACACACACACACACACACACACACACATTTTGGATACAGCTTATTCGGTAAGAATGTTGCACCAGAATGGGGTGAGTCATTTGTTCAACAACATAACTGACATAGGAATAAACTGTTTTTCGTTGTCAGAGATTTACTTTATTTTTTTGTTGCTACTTACTGTCTTATCACTGAAGTGTAATTTAGTTCCTTTTGATATTTGTCTGTATTGTCTGGGTGTTAGGGATTAGGTGTGTGTGTGTGTGGGGGGGGGGGTATAGGGGAGTCTTATTCGTTTCTCTTCTATGGCGTGAGAGAGAGAGAGAGAGAGAGAGAGAGAGAGAGAGAGAGAGAGAGAGAGAGAGAGAGAGAAAGAATATGATTACGGATACGGATACGGATACGGATACGGGAGCGAACGATGAAGTTGCACCGTGACGACGAGTTCTCCTTCGGGAGAACAGCCCGAAATTCACACAGAGAAATTCGTTTGATAAAAAAACAACAACAACAATAATAATAATACAATACATTACAGTACAATGCAGTGCAACACAACACAACCCAACTCATCCCCAGACCGGATCAGACCACACAATACAATACAATACAATATACAGTACAACACAATACAAAACAATACAATACACAGTCAGTGACCGGCCCCAAACCACGATCAAGCTGTCCGGAACAACGGTCACGATTTAATAATAATAATAATCATAATGGTATTTATATAGTGCTGAATCTTGTGCATAGACAAATCAAAGCGCTTTCGCACCAGTCATTCACACGCATGCAGAACTCTAAAACTGGAGAAACTGAAGACAAGGAAGAGGCAGGGAAGGGAGGCTATTTTGGGAAGAGGTGGGTTTTAAGGCCAGACCTTGAAAAGAGCTGAGTGTGGAGACTTGACGAAGCGAAAGAGGAAGTTCATTCCAATTGCAAGGTCCAGAGACAGAGAAAGAACGGCGGCCAACAGATTTTGCGGAAAGAGACTACCAAAGACTGAAGGCTTTTTCTTTTGACATCGATGTGTTGCAGGATTTTTTTTTAAAGCACTTTCTTTGCTTGAGAACAGTCTTGTTGCTTTGATACATTGTGTTTGTGATGGTGTAGTTCCTCCCACTAAAGCAGTGTGTGTGTGTGTAGTGCGTGTGTGTGTGTGTGTGTGTGTGTGCGTGTGTGTGTGTGTGTGTGTGTGTGTGTGTGTGTGTGTGTGTGTGTGTGTGTGTGTGTGAATTATATTTCTACCTTTCGGTCTGTCTTTTTCAGCGTTGTTAAAAAAAAAGCGCTAAAATGAAAAGAAAAAAATATATACACCACTATACCTTGTACACGTTTCAGACCCAAAGGAAGGTCATGACCTAACGTCACTCTGATAAGCAGAAACAGACCCATTTTCCAATAATAGAAAAAGACAGCTTAGTAACTAATTGAATAAATGAATAAACAGATAAAAATAATGAATAAATGAACTAAAGACAATAGATAATGATTCCTGCTTGAAAGAAAATAATTACTGTTACTCATATTTTTCTCCTCCTCCTCTTCCTCTTGCCTCTTCCTCCTCTTTTTTTCCTACTATTCCTCTACTTCCTCTTCCTCCTCTTCTTTCTCCTCCATATTTTTCGTCTCATATTCTTTCTCTCCCTCTTTTTCCTCCTCCTCCTCCTTGTTCTCGTTCTTGTCATTATTGTTCTTGTTCTTGTTTGTTGTTGTTGTTCACATTCTTCTTCTTTTTTTTTTTCTTTTTTTTTTCTTTTTTTTTTTTACTGCCCCATCATCTGCACCGTTTCAGTGGCATTACTCCCACGCCGCTCATTTAGATTCACCCATACACAGCCACACCCGGGTTCGTCCGTCGCAGTCCCAGCGTCGTCAGTCCACAGGTAACCATCGATGTTAGGTCGCCAGGAGGCCACACACCAGAGGAGACCCTGCACTGCTGCTGAGTCACTTCGGTGGTGTTCAGTGGTGCCTGTTCTGTTTTAACGTACTTAGGACACCACCTACTAAGCCCCCTACTAACGACAATGATGGCTTAGTCGCGGAGCCAGACTGAGTGAGCGTCCCTCCCAGAGTGGAGACCGCCACCACGTCCCTCAAACAACAGCCCCCCATGAATCTGCCGACACTGACGACATTGACAGGACTCACCCCAAGCACGGAAGTGGAGGGGTATCGAAACTGAGGTCACCATGAGAGCAGGGCATGAAAGGCCACAGACTTTGAGACTATTTTGTATATATTGATGACGATGAAGGAGCAGGAGGATGACGATGATGATGACGATGTTGCTATGGAGGTCCATTTTGGTTTGGGAATGCGTGAAAAGGCTGTACTCTACGCTTCCTGTCATAATGATATCCCGGCGTTAACCAGGCCCGAGAGATACAGACACTTGCAGTGTTGGTCAGGTAATTAGAGCAACACACCCAAAGACGCATCCTTGAAGCGGATGACACTGGACTGTGTGGTCCCAGTCTCTCCATTTAAGCCCACAGCACACTCAACTCTGGGTAGGAGCCGGCCACGGGCCGAAAAACCCACCTCCGCTGGGATTCGAACCCGCGTCCTCCCAGCCGTCAGTCCGCGACGCTAACCACTTCGCCACGGCGGCTGGTGTTCACATTCTTCTTCATCTTCTTCTTCTTCTTCTCCTCTCTTATTTTCCTTGTATATCAACGATCTACCTTTATCAATTCAACATGCAATCTGTGATTTATTTGCTGATGATACATCAGTACACTATGCAAGTCACAGACGAAATTAGTTATCATCTGAATGCCAACATGAAATCTATTGAAAACTGGTGTGAAGCTAATGACGTGGTCGTGCACCCTGAAAAGACAATGCATGTTGTCCTCGTCAGAAAAGACAGAAAATAAAGGAAGCACAACTTAACATAAAATATAAAGACACTACTATTAAACAAGTTACTAAGCATATGCTATTAGGCATTACTATTGATCAAAATCTTTCGTGGCAGGAACATATTCATTGCCTTATAAAACAATGTATCATCTAGTGTATTCCAATTGTTACAGATCAAACACTTTCTTGATAATCATTCTAGATGTGTGTTTTACTTTGCCTCGCCTCAGCTATTGCTCGATTATTTATTTGGGGTAAATGTCCTCCTTATACATTAAAGCCACTTTGCTCTTTACAAAAACGTGCCATTAAGATGATTAACCATATAAATACCACAGGCGGATCTGTGCACAATATGTTCAAAGAACTTTAAATATTACCTGTTCATCTACTTATTAGATATAACACATTGATTCTTATGCATAAAATTGTTTATAACGCATGCCCACAATATTTAAAATCATTATTTTGTTTCCATTTCCAACGTAAATCAGAGAGAGCTATTGTCCCAAAGCCTAAAAATGATTTAAGATGAGTCTCTCATTTAATGGAAGCATAGAATGGAACATGCTTCCAAAGACATATCGTCAAATTCCAGCCATATCTCTCTTTAAAACTAACATAAGAATATTTCTATTCAATACATTTGATTAACCTACTCGCGGTCTTTTGCAAATGCTTACTTGTATTCAGTCCACTAGCTGCCATGCCATGATGAATGAAAAATTGAATGTATGTGTATGTGTGAACCGCAAGTGCGTGTGTGTGTTTGAGTGTGTGGGCGTGAATGTGTACGTATGTCTTTGTTTGCTTGTTTTATAATTGTGTTGTTTTTTGTTGTTGTTGTTGTTTTTTTTTTTTTGTGTGTGTGTGTGTGTGTGTGTGTGTGTGTGTGTGTGTGTGTGTGTGTGTGTGTGTGTGTGTGTGTGTGTGTGTAAGTACGTACGTACGTACGTACATGTAATGTACCAATTGTTCCAGCTTTCATCGCTTTGTTACCTTTAATAGACTATTCCAGTGACTATTCTTATTCGTCGTTCTTATTATTTTATTTTATTTCAATTTATTCCTTTATTTTTGTGTTTTGTGTCGTTAAATGGGCAGAATTGTAAAAAGGCCTAATTCTTTACCCATTAAAGATTCAATCAATCAATCAATCAGTCTTCTTCTCTTCCTCTGCCTCTCTTCAGTCTCTTTTACCTCCCCTGACAGAGCTGATGATGTTTTGACAGATACATACCCTGCCTTCGGATGAACAGTTCAGTTCTGATTATAAAGTAAGTACTACAACATGTGCTTGTTTGATTTGTTTTTGTTCCTGGTGTGTGTGTGTGTGTGTGTGTGTGTGTGTGTGTGTGTGTGTGTGTGTGTGTGTGTGTGTGTGAGGGTGAGAAATAATTATTACCATTTATTGTACAGATCAGTTGAAAACCCAGTGGAATAAATGCCATTCCATACAATTCATTACATTCAGGTTTACCTAATCATCATTATATTGAGCGTATACTTAACTCTCTCCATACGAACGGCGAAAGAGACGATGTTAACAGCGTTTCACCCCAATTACCATCATCAAAATATTGCAAGCGGAACGCTCTTATACTGAAGAGGTGAATGTTGACAAAGAATACCACAATTCTGACGACGGAAGCTAAAGGTTGGGTCATTCAGACACCCACTGGACATCCGAGGGGTCTGTGTAGAGGAGAAGAGAGGACTGGCCGTACTGAGTGAGTTAAACTCAACATTTAAAAAGTGATATGCCTTGAAAACTCATTTTCTTGAAAGAAAAGAATTCTATTTTTCAATCATGAAATTAGAAATTACATTATTATCCCAGTCAGATAAATTTAAAGAGTAACGCAATATGTAATACATACAAATATACAAAACAAATTAAGAAAACTCGGTAAGTAAAACCATCAATGTTTCAAGAGTGCGCGCACACACACACACACACACACACACACACACACACACACACACACACACACACACACAAACCGAGAGAGAGAGAGAGTACGCACTTTGGATGTTAAACATATCCAATTGTTTTATAATTGAAATGTCACAGAAATAAAGCTATTTTTCATTCACAGATTTTCTGAAATTATAATTTCGGGGTCTTGCAGCGTTTTCTAAATGGTAAGAGTTTATATTGTCGGCTGAGTTTATAGCTGATGTCACTTGAGGTGACGTTTACTTTTCGTAGAACGGGTTGTTCGCAGAGCACAGATAGTCTTTCCTGTCTCACTCCTTTCATCTTGCTACTGAAACTGACTGTCCTTTTAAGTACATTCTTACATTTTATTCTTTAACTTTGATACCAAAATATAAGCTCGATATTGTTTTGTATAGAGGCATGACTGATCCAAACGTTCGTTATTATTGGGTTTTTTTTTCTTTTCTTTTCTTTTCTCCCCTCCCCCCCCCCACCCCTCCCCCATTTCAGACACATGAATGACCTAGAGTTAATAAACGGTTCGCATTTGCAATCTCTCTCTGTCTCACTGTGTCCCCCCCCCCACCCCACCCCCGCCCCCACATCTCTCTCTCTCTCTCCCTCTCCCTCTATCTCTCTCTCTCTGTATGTCTCTGCTGCCAGTGGGACATAATGAAGAAAAAGATCCAGCTAGTGGCCAGCAGCAAACTGAATCATCTACTGAGCGGCTCCTGGACCACCCTGGATGACATCATGAACGTCTACGGTAACACCTTCCCCCGGCCACGGGTAGGTAGAAATCCACCCACGGGGAGTAGGGGATGTGTTGGGGGTGGGGTTGCGATGGGTTGGGGTGATAGAGTGGGGGGTATGGGGATGGGTGGATGGGACAGAGATTTTTTTTTAAACTCTTCCCAACGCCATGGACCGGTAGGAATCCACCCCCTGGGGAGTAGATGATGGATGTGTGTGGTGGATGGGGTGGGGTAGAGGCTTTGGAGTGGGGGTATTAGAGCGGATGGATAAGAGAGAGATTTTATTTTTGGAACTGTTGCCCACGCCAATGGTAGGTAGGAATCACTTCTGGTGAGGAGTGGGAGGGGAGGGTATGGATGGATGTCAAAGCCAAGGTTGCTGTAAATGGTTTTCCTGTCCATTCTGCGTTCGCTTGGGGGATTGTGTTAGCAAGGCCATGACTGCTACTGGTGATAACAATAGAAAGTTTGATTAATAATAACGATGATGATGACGATGATGATAACGATCTTCTTCTTCTTCTGCTTCTCCTCCTCCTCCGCCATCTTCTCTTCTGTGACCCTCTCTCTTCTTTCTTTCGTTCCTTCCATCCACATTTCTCTCCTTTCTTCCAGGGAGCGGACAGATGGAGGAACGATTTCTATTTCGGTCTCCAAAGGACCAGCTGCCAGAACCCCTACCTGATAGAACTGTGCAAAGCCATTCCTGAAAAGTGCGTTCATGGTTTTCCTCTACGTTCCATCTTCTCTCTCTCTCTCTCTCTCTCTCTCTCTCTCTCTCTCTCTCTCTCTTCATGCATGCGCATGCTATGTTATTCTGTGGAATATTGTGAATTTTCTTTGCCATTCATCTGTTCTTTTCTTTCTTTCTTTCTTTTTCCACTGTTATTTCCCCAGACTAGTTTACACGTTTTCATTACGTTGGTAGGATGAAAACAGGCCAAGAAGTGCCTACTCATTTTCCCTCAATAAAAAAAAAAGTTTCGATTTCGATTTCAATTTTTCTCTCTCTGTGCGCGTGTGTATTTGTGCGTCCGTGCTTCCTTGCTTACACAAGTGCGTGTGTGCGTGCGTGCGTGCGTGTGTGTGTGTGTGTGTGTTGTATGTGTTGTATGTGAGCTGTATGTGTTTTATGTATGTGTGCTGTGTGTGTGTGCTGTATGTGTCCTGTGTGTGCTGCATGTGTTGTCTGTGTGTTCTGTATGTGCTCTGTGTGTGCTATGTGTTGTATGTGTGCTGTATATGTGCTGTGTGTGCAGTATAGTATATGTGTTGTATGTGTTCGGTATGTGTGCTGTGTGTTGTTAATGTGCTACGTGTGCTGTATTTGTGCAGTATGTGTACTTAATGTGTGCCGTATCAGTTGTATACATTCGGTATGTGTGCTGTGTGTGTTGTACGTGTTTGGTATATGTGCTGTATGTATGCTTTGTGTTTTTTTAAGAGTGCAGTATGTGTGCTATATATGTGTGCTGTGTGTGTGTGTTGCATGTGTGCTGTGTGTGATTATGTGCTGCGTGTGTGCTGTACATGTGCTGCATTTGTCCTCCGACTGAGTTGTGAGTGCTGTGTGTGTGTGTGTGTGTGTGTGTGTGTGTGTGTGTGTGTGTGTGTGTGTGCTCCGTATGCATGCTGTGTGTGTGCTGTTAGCTATGTGTGCTGTGTGTGTCTGTGTGATGTACGTGTGTTGTGAGTGTGTTGTGGGCTGCATGTGTGCTGTATGTGCTGTGTGTGATGTATGTATGCCGTGTGTGTCCAGGTTCCCAGTGACTGACGCCATGCTGGAGCCCCTGCTGGAAGGTCTGACGATCCAGCAAGCCCTGGACAGCAGACGCCTGTTCCTCTGTGACCTGCACGTGCTGCAAGACTTGCCCGTCAAGCCCGGCTTTGTGGTCAGTTTGTGCTCTGCCTGCATCCCGTCCCTCCTCCCTACCCTCTACGTCCTCCCACCCCTATTGTGGGTTGTTGGTGTTGTTGGTGTTGTTTTGTTTGTTAGGGAAATGGCCCTACTGCCTTGTGGTTACATTCGAGGAAGTATACCTTATATGGAGTAAACCCTAATGAAGATCCGGTGGTCATGGTGCTAGGGCAACCCATGGCTTCCATTCACCCCCCCCCCTCCGCCCCCCCCCCTTTTTGACTCACTTGTGTAAACAAAGTGAGTCTATGTTTTAACCCGGTGTTCGGTTGTCTGTGTGTGTGTGTGTGTGTGTGTGTGTGTGTGTGTGTGTGTGTGTCCGTGTGTCTGTGTGTCTGTGTGTCCGTGGTAAACTTTAACACTGACATTTTCTCTGCAAATACTTTGTCAGTTGACACCAAATTTGCATAAAAATAGGAAAAATTCAGTTCTTTCCAGTCATCTTGTTTAAAACAATATTGCACCTGTGGGATGGGCACAAAAAAATAAAAAATGAAGCCTAATTATATGCAAACTGCATTTACTGTTATATTTATATTTTTTGTATTCTCTAAACTTGGCACTTTGACCTCTTATTCTGACACAACAACAAGAGCAGTCATTATTATCATTTTTTGTTCAAACAGGAACTTCTTTTGCTAAGCATGGAATTTTTATTTATTTTGCAAACATTTTGGTGCAGATAGTAAAAAAGGGAAATTACTCTGTAATTAATGCTAGGGGACTTAATTTATCACAAGTGAGTCTTGAAGGCCTTGCCTTTCGCCCAGGGTTCTATCTCCCCAGAGTGACTGACTTCTTCATCGTTCGTGATGGACATGGTAATGTTGGTGTTGGGTCCACCTGTGTGGTCAGTTTGCATGTCTCTCCTGTTGTGGTTGTTTGTTTTGTGTTGCTTGTTGTTGTTTTGTTTGTTGGGTTGTTTTGTTTGTTGGGTTGTTTTTTTTCTTGTTGTTTTTGTGAGTGTTATGTACACGCGCAACGTGCACGCGCATTTATTTTGCGTACGTGTTTCGGGTATGTGATTGTGTGTGTATTACTACACCCACCAGAACAAATGGACTTGTACATCTCTCCTCTGTTAAAGTGATTTTCTTGTGAATCTGTGTGGTATATTTACCCGTTTTTGTCTAGTTTTCTTCCTAACTGTGACTTGACCATGGATATCGTATAGTTTTTAGAAATGTGGCCAACGTCAAGTGGTATGTGACATATATTTTTCTGCGAGAACAGATTATTCAAGATGACGGCCATTTGCAATCTTCGTTAATCTGCATTTACTGTTGTCTTTATTTGTTCTACCATGAGTTGTTGGTTTTTTCCCCCCTTCAGACTGTGTTAATGTTCGCTCATTATAAGCATTTCACCTACATTAAATTCTCAGTATATTTCGATTTGATCTGTGTTCAAAATGAAATTGTAAAAATCTACAGATCTTAATCTACTAGGCCTAGAATACTAGATCCTACAAGTACAAATGACGCCTTCTCAATGACCATGGTCTTGACTTGACTTGACAACGGTTTAGGCCTCTCCCGAGGCCTGTTCGTGTTCCTAAAGAACTATTATTGAATTGGTTGCATGCGTGGCGAGCGCGGCTAGACCAAATCAGTTGCCTGACAAGCTGGGTTGTAGGCTACAGACCAGGTAGGCCCCTCCAGTGTTTATCAAGGCGGCTCTTAAAGGCGTTGACTGACGGCGCCAGGACCACGGAGTCTGGTCATCTTCTTCTTTATCACAAAAACCTGGAACATCTACCATGTCAGCTGATGTCATTGAGGATGCTCTGAGGAGTGAGTGTTCTGGCTTTCGTGACAGTTTAGATGATTGCGTTTTTCATAAATAGTTCAAATGGTGGTGAGGGAAACCGGAAAGGGAAAGATCTGGATCTGTACGTCGCCGAACCAATTTTGATTATATTGCGACGGAAAAAGTGGGAGAGCGCAGCATTAAAAAAACACCAAAAAAACCACACCTTTTTAAGGACCAGCTAGGTGTGGAGCTGCCTGCCGGATTGCTACTGCTTGTCGCTTTGCACATACAGGCAAGCCTGTACATTACCGGCCCTGCCCCTGCAGAAGGTAGTGCCAAGCCCACAGAATCAAACAACAAAAGGTCCCCACCCCCATCCTTTCCCCACCTTCCTAGCCTGACTAACTAATGTTCAGTACGAGTTTTCGTGGGGTGTGGGCTGCAGAACTGCAGAAGTAGTAAACAGGCCCGTAACGATTTTTGACAATGACGCAATTGCTAATCGTGTCTCGGAACTGATTGTGCCTTTGTTGTCATCATATATCATACCATGTTATATCATATCATACCAACATCAGTTGATAGGTTCAAAAGCAGGCTCGACGCTTTTTGGAAAGTCAGTTCAACTGTCTACAATCCAGTTTGTCGTAGGCATTATACTACCCACGCATGCCAAAGTAACAATAGGAGCGTATGGACCGTGTAAAGGCCAGAAGGCCTACACACTGATTTTGTCAAGTTCACGTTCAAGATAAGGCCTTTTGCCCGCTTGAAGTGGGGAAGAAACGGAGAATCCCCACACGTAATCAATTTCTAACATTGAGTGCGCTTTGCGTATCATTTCATAAATCACAAAATAGCCAGATGAGTTTTGTATTTAAAATTCTGTAAGTGACTGTCAAGATAATTTCAAAAAGTATTTACTGTTCCTGCGGAAACATCTTGTGGCATTTTTTTCAAAACATTTGTTACTCTGTACTAGTGTTAGTATACATAAAAAAAGTGCAGATCTGAAAGTTTTAACTGAAACTTTTAACAGTTTATAGGAATGGCCTCTTGTAACAGTGTTCTCATTCAGTGTAAACAAAGTTCAACTGTCATATAATCCCTGAATCATTTTATACATCTCTGTTAAATCACCACACAGTCTTCTGTTCTCTAAACTAGTTAACTGAAGTGTTTACAATCTTTTTTTCATAGTCCGTATCAGCAAAGCCAGTAATTATCTTAGTAAATCTTCGTTGAATATTTTCATTACTGTCTATACGTTTCACTAAAGCCTGTATTCCAAACAACCATTCCCATATTCCAAGACCGGCCTGTTGACTTGAATAACAGCACCATAATGTTCTTACTTCTATATTGTATATTTCCAACTAACATTGCAGTCAATCTATTGGCCTTTTTATGGTTTTATTAATATGAACATCAAAAGAGAGATCAGAGTCGACAATGACCCCAAGATCTTCTCCGATGAAGTTTCCTGCAGCTCATTACCATCCATATGATACTTAAAATGTGGCTACATGTAAAACTTTACATATGTTGTTACTAAATTTGATTTGCAATTTATCAGTCCAGTATATTAGATTATCAATACTGCCTTGTAACGTCAATCTACCAACATCAGAATCTACTTCCTCATAGATCTTTGTATCATCTGCAAAGATTTTCACAAAACAGTCTAGTATATCAGGCATGCCAGTTATATAATACACAAACAGTGTGGGCCCAAAAACACTGCCCTGAGGAACACCACTACTCACCGTAACAGAACACGATGACTCAGTCTCTACTGTCACATGCTGTGTTCTTTCATTCAATAAGTCTTTTATCCATTCCAACAATTTACCACAAATACCATACCCATGCAAATTAACAATTAACTTTATCAAAGGCTTTCTGTAAGTCCAGACAGATTGCATTAATTGGTTATTGTTTTCAAGTGATTGCATCCAGTCATGTAAAGTATTCAGCAACTGAGTCACACAGGATCTACCACTGGTAAAGCCAAACTGATAATTTGACCGTTATCAATCAAATGATTATTCAAAGTGTCGCGTATGAAACTTTCAAATACTTTCCAAAGTCTCAGAAACATTCTCTCCACTGTTGTCAGTGCCGTCACTAAACAATTCAACCAAGAAGTAGAGGTGCTGAAACAAGAAACCTCTTTCTTAACATCAAGTTAGATAAACAGGAACGGTACAGCTGAAGAGAAAATGTGAAAATAACCGGCATTCCAGAACAGGACAACAGGGACCTAGAAGAGGAGGTTAGTAAAGTCTTCCAGGCGGTGGGCTGTAACATTAAGCGCAGTGAGCTGGCGGTCGCCCACAGGTTTGGCCAGAAGAAGACCAGCAGCCATAATTCCGCTGCATCCTATGGCAACGCTCCGGCTGGGCGACGTCTGAAGGTGAAGTTCGTCTCTCGGCGGACGAAGACGCAGTTGATGGAGAAGCGACGTGCTCTGAAGGAGACCCAGGAGTTCAAGGTATTCATCAGTGGCGACCTAAATGCTACACTTGGCAAAGTGGACGAGGCAGTTGACATCGTGTCAACTACGCACGACAGGTGGATCGGCAGTGCGCTGAAGAAGACGCCGGGCCAAACCACAAATGCTAAAGTTGCCATGATGACCACTTTGGTGTGGACTATGAAGCCCTTGGTCTACAGCATGTTGTGGGATTGGTGTATGATTAAGGGCAGTACAGTTTTATTTCAGAGAATGGTCATATTCCTTTACCTGACAGTTTTCTTAATCGATTTATTTCACACTGTTGTTCAATTTTACATGATTCTTCTGTGAATTATTTAAGAAGCTCAGCTGGTGAAAAACGTAGCCCTAGTTGGTCTAACATATGCGTTTAACACTAAATGTTTGTGGGTTGCGAAGTAGGTTAAAACATAGTGAATTTTTTACACACATTAGTCAGTTTGATTTTTTTTGTTTTTGTTGTTGTTGTTGTTGTTTTTTGTTTTTGTTTTTTTAAATACAGAAACAAAAACAGATAAGCAAGACCACCTATTCCTTGAAAATGCTTTTGATGAACTTAGATTTACACAATACATGTTTTCAGTCGAAAATGTTCATCGTACCAACGCTCTGATGGTGTTGCTTTTGCATACAAAAAGAAATGTTGTAATGATATAATAATAATTGCTCTACCAAACAAAGGCAACAGCTCGGCTTGGTTCATGATAAAGTCATCTTCTACTGGATATGATAAGATGCGCGTGTTGGAGTGATTTAGTGTACAGTAGCGTTGATATTTTTGATTATGTTGAAAACATCCGTGATGTAAAAAGTAAACATGCTTGTTATGTTCTGTTTGCAGGTGACTTTAATGCATATACAAAAAATGAAAGATTTTACTGATCTTCATCAGAGTGATGGTGTAGGTCCATTCAATGATTCAATCAATATATTTGATGAGCAGTTGTAAATTGTAGACATAATCAAGTTAATCGCCGGCCAAAAAAAAACTATGGCTACAGATCGATTGATTGACTTGTGTAAATCGTTTTCACTGTATATTCTTAATAGAAGAGCAGGATGAGATGTCGGAATCGGAATGTGCACTGGCAATGATTGTGCTGTGGTTCACTACCTGATTGGATCACCGTCAAAGATGTTATTGTTTCCCCCATTTGATGCTTGATTGTCTGATGGGCACAGCCCGTTGATCTTGTCTCTGGCTATCGAAGGTCACACTGATCCATAAAGATCATCCTGATACTAGTGTCATACAGTGCCATGAAAAAAAAGTGACACATCAAATCTAGCAGATCATTGGTTGAAACCCCAAAAAGCTGCAACTTTTCTAGAGACAAGTGTACTTGTGTAAACAAAGTGAGTCTATGTTTTAACCCAGTGTTCGTGTGTGTGTGTGTGTGTGTGTGTGTGTGTGTGTCTGTGTCCGTGGTAAACTTTAACATTGCCATTTTCTCTGCAAATACTTTGTCAGCTGACATCAAATTAGGCATAAAAATAGGAAAATTCAGTTGTTTCCAGTCATCTTGTTTAAAACAATATTGCACCTCTGGGATGGGCAAAAAAATAAAAAAAGCCAAATTATATGCAAACTGCATTTACTGTTATATTTATATTTTTTATTCTCTAAACTTGGCACTTTGATCTGGTATTCTGACACAACAACAAGAGCAGTCATTTTTATCTTTTTTTTGTTCAAACAGGAACTTCTTTTGCTAAGCATGGAAGTTATATTTATTTTGCATGTCTTTGGTGCAGATAGTAAAAAAGGGAAGTTAATCTGTAATTAATGCTAGGGGACTTAATTTGCTTTAAACTGATCTTTCTCAGTTTCGATTCTGAAGATCTTGACGTCATAAATGATAAGCTGGCAAACATACTCTACTTATTCAAGCAGCAAAAGATACACCAGGGACATATGGAATTCGTACTCATAAGACAAAACGCAGAGATAGTTGCAGCTGGTGCAAACGAAGCCGAGTCTGTTTCGAAGAAAGCAGAAAGGTCGTGGAGAAAAAAGATGGCACAGATACCTACAAAGTTTACGAAGAGCAGTTCTTCTTCTTCTTCTTCTTTCCCTTGACTACCGCCTTCATCATTGTGAAGATTCTGTAGACTATAAGGGGGGTTTGCGTGTTTTTGAGGTTTCCTGAGGTAGAGGTTGCTGGGCCAGGGGATGGGGTGTGGGGGGGGAGGTATGGGGGTGGGGGGGGAGGTGATCAGATTCGGGATTTGAAGCCTTCCAGGGTTGTGCTGAGAGCAATCTCAGCAGGAAGGCTGTTCCAGTTTGTTATGGTTCGAGGAAAGAAAGATTTTTGTCTGTACAGCGTCCTGCAGTTGGAGAGGTGGTACGCTGTTGGATGCGATCCTCGGGTCCCCGTGGATGCTGAAGGATTTTGAGAGGGCTTGTGGCATGTGTTGATGATAAGACTGCCGCTATGGAACTTATAAAAGTTAATCAGTCTTGCCTTTCTCCTTCGCTCTTTGAGGGGAGACCACTGAAGAGTCTCCATCATGTCTTGCACACTGGATGTTCAAGAGAAATAAGGAATAAAATTGGAAAGGAAAGGAAGACATCCTGTCCCATCAGTTCACACGATATGTTTCACCATTTCAGCAGCCTCAATGTTAATGGCGACAGTACAACAACAAAGTATGATATCAATATCGAGTATAATGTTACTGAAGATTAAATTACTTCAGCCATGAAAAGACACAGGAAAGGCAATAATGGTGGTGAAGATACGATTCGTAGTGAATATATCATTAACAGCATCCCTTTACTTACAGACACATTGTAAATTATTTAACAAGGTACTGGATGATGGTGTCATACCAGAAAAAAATGGGTATTGGGCTTGATATTTACACTTGACTGTGCTAATTATAGTGAAATGACTTTGCTTTGCTGTGTTGGAAAATTATTCACTTCAGTGATTAGTGCTAGGCTAACTGATTATGTTGATGCAAACCATTTAATTTCAGGGGCACAAGCAGGATTTAGACAATCACGATCAACATTAGATAAATGTTTGTTTTGAAATCGATAGTTGATATTTTTCCATGATAAAAGAGAAACTTTATTGTGCTATTGTTGATTAGAAAAAACACCTTTGATTCAGATTGGAGAAGTGGGTTGTGGCAAAAACGTGTTCATGAAGGCGTGAATGGTAAATGTTGTGTGTCATAATGAACATGTATGATAGAATTCAGTCATGCGTGTTTTTAAATGGTGCGAAATCGGATTTCTTTAGCATTTGTAAGGGCGCACAAAAGTGAAAAATATTGGGTTATGAAAATGTAGAAATACTTTAAAATTAGAACTGAATTTTTTCAAACTCTTGTTCAAATTGAATAGGAATACATTACATGACCCAACTGATTTATGGAAAAACTGGTATTCACCCATTTAGTGCAATAGTGAAAATAAGATTGGTTCGATTTTGGACTAGCTCAGTGTTATCAAACGCAGACAAATTTATATTCTGGAAAAATAGACTTGATGTGGGTTTTTTGTTGTTTTTTTTGGTGTTTTTTTGTTTTGGTTTTTTTACTTAAAAATGTTATTTATTCAAAATGGATGGGTAGTACCAGACAAATTTTAATAAAAACAGGGTATGACTGTTTGGGATGCTCAATCCTTCTTAGATAGGGAATCTTTCTGAAGGGATGTCAATTATGCTTTGAAAAACATTTTTCAGAATTCATGGAGACAAGTTCTAGAATGGAGTTAAATGTTTGTTCTATCGAGATTTCCAAAGTTGTTTTGGTAGAGAAAAATACATAAGTGAAATGCCTGACAGTTACGTCATCAACTTCTTCAAATTTCGATGTGGTAATCATAAGTTGGAAATAGAAATAGGGAGACGCAATGGCATACCACGAGAGTTAAGGTTATGTAAAGTTTATAACGTGTCTGTGATTGGGGATGAGTTCCATTTTATAATGGAATGTCCCAAGTGTGATCAGCTGCGAAAAAGGTATGTGCCTAAAAAGTATTTCTCTCCGAAATCGGTTTTTAACTTTTGCAATGTGCTCAAAGGAGGAAAAAACGTTATTTTGGCTGTAAATCTATTTAATTTGCAAATGTTGTCAAGATACTCTTCTGGTTGTTCGTGTTTTCTCAGCCTCTATGTGGCGCTGTTATGCATTTGGAAATGTTTAATTTGGCCATGAAATCATTAATTAGTGAGAATTAAACCTCCATACTCCATTAGGAGTGAAAGGACAATCAAAACTTGAAATATGTGTGTGTGTGTGTGTTGATGTTTCAGTGCTGTGTACCGATGTCACTGTTTTTCCTGGACAAAGACGACCAGCTCAGGCCTGTGGCCATCCAGCTCTTCCAGACCCCAGGACCTGATAACCCAGTACGTGAATGTGTGTGTGTGTGTGTGTGTGTGTGTGTGTGTGTGTGTGTGTGTGCTCAGGAAAAGAGAAGCCGATTGGTGTCATGTGTAGTGTAGACCCTATTCGGGGCAGGGACATGATGAAAAAGCACCAGACCAAGGCTTGATTCTTTTCTTCGTAAATATGATCTAATGCACACGTTACTACTTGTCTCCTTTTCTTTACATCCTACTCTTTCTTATTTTTCTCTAAGATTTGTGTGTTTGGAAAAAGGAATGAATAGAAACCATTATCTGTGACAAAGGAAATGTTTCTAAAATAAGGAGGACTTCTCATGCTTTCTCACTCATTGTCAGATAGCGTTTTAGCCCTTCATCATTTTTCAAAATTGCGAGAAAGCGTGGCTCACAATCCATGCTTTCTCGCAAAGACTGGCGTTTGAGCGGACCGAAATACATTGTTTTATGTAGCAAACGCAACAGAGTATTGCTTGTGACTCATGTTGAACACATATTAGTAATATGCTGTTGAACACATATTAATGTAATATTGATCACATATTAGTAATATAAGCTCTTCTATGTTGCAGCATGAAATAATTTAATCATCACGTATGTACGTGACAGTCACACGATCGTTTAGATGTATTTGTTATAACAGGTAAATTATATTCTGTTTTTCTTTTTTTAAGGGCTTTGAAAATCGCCAGTATGTGCGAATGCGAGTGAACAATGATAGTTTTCGTGTACTTGTCATAAAAGGTAGGTTTTTCCGTTCATGTAGTCGAGTGAAACTGAGAGACTATTGGAGAGAGAAATATAAAAGAAAAATAAGAAACTAGAAATGAAAAATAACATGAATAAATAAAAATAGCTATTAAGAAATTATTACTATATTTTGTAAATGTGCATATCTTCATATTGTTAGAATGCACAATTCAAGTTTTTACTAAACAGATAACGTATTTGGAATAGAACAGTTACTCCCCTTGATCTTTTTGAAGACAGTTCACTGATGTGCTTGGTGAGCCAGATGACAGTTTTTTGGGGGTTTTTTTCAAGTTGCTCAACTTTATTGCAGAGGGTGTGTTTTTTTTCGTTGTGTGACTTGCTGCATGCTGTCCTCTGTCCAAATATTCTGGATCCACTGCATACCAACGTGTTCCCACGTGTTTGTGTTGGACGAACAAACTCACGCCCAGGCAGACTGCATCGTCGCATAGCACCCTGCCGTTACATTCGTAGGAAAATGTAATTCGCCAGTATGTGTGTATGCGTACGTACGAGCGTGCGCGCACGTGTATATGCATGTGTAAATTTGTGTGTGTTTGTGTGTTTGTACGTGTGTGTGTAGATCTTCCTGCCCACAGACGATGAGACGCTGTGGACACTGGTCAAAATGTGGTACAACAACGCAGACGCCGTACACCACCAGTCTCTCGCCCACCTTGGTCAGTTGCCATAGCCATCTGTCTGCACTTTTTTCGTTTTGAATTAATGCACGCACAAGAGAGAAAGAAGAATAAAATATATACGTGTTGTGTGCAAGAGACTGGGTTTGAGCAATGTTCCTTCCAGTCAATTAGTAATGTTATCTGTCGTCCACTTCTTTCTTTGTCTCCCCCTTCTCCTCTTCACTGTTTCCGTGAGGACTGTCTTGGAGAGGCCACATGTTTCATTCATACAACAGGAGCAGCGTAAATCTTCAGTACATATACAGTAGCAAACAATGTTGGCAGCAGGACATTGTCACACATACAAGGTAGAATCAAGCCCAGGTAGACAAAACCGCAACATTTCGCTTGGATAACTTTGTACAATAAAGCAGAAAAAAAAGAAGAAAATTTACGATTCGCGTTCAACAATTTTTTTTGGTGTAGAAACCATTTTCCAGAAATTTCTGTCTGGCCATAGAAGAGCAGATGTATTCGGTTTTAAAAAGAGAAGAAAACAAGACGAGGCGATGGAAGAATTGAACGGGAAGAGAAGGGATGAGGCTGATGAGAAAAATAAGTATAGGAGAGGAACGACACCTGTTCATGCCACGTTTCCCTCCTCCATAAGACCATGCGGCACAAGAAGGAAAGGGAATATCTCTGCTCCAGATGTTGCCGCCAAATCTCTGGCGGCCCACCAAAAAGTGACTTGGTCAGTAGCAACAGTGCAGGATGTCCTCTCGTGGGTGGTCCTAGAAGGCCCTTTGGACTGCAGGCGCTAGGACTTTGTAAAAGAAGGAGCCTGGTTGTGGACAGCGAATGTTGGATGAGTGGGGGCGTGAGAATAACGCTATTGACATAACACACGGGATGGGGCAGGACAAAAAGGTGCTCTGAGCTAGGTTGCATGCGCGATCATAACAGTGCTACGTTTGCTTAGCGTTAAGAACGCTCCTAACTCTATGCTAGATACAGTTGCTTAGCGTTACGAACGCTCCTAACTCTACGCTAAGTCCATAGGAACGTTCTTAACGCCAAGCAAACTTTGGACGGCTAAGATCGCATGTGCAACCCAGCACTTGTGGTGATTATAATAGCGTCAGGAGCGTTGGCTTGGAGTTACTGTTTTGACTCCAGTTCCAATCTGTAGAGGCTGATTGGTTGGTTGCAGGTTTTACGCATCTGCTGATGGAAGGGGTGGTGATATGCACCAACAGACAGCTGTCTCCATCCCACCCCGTCTTCAAGCTTCTGGCTCCTCACTTCCTCTACCTCCTCGCCATCAACACGTGAGTAGCTTCCTCTACCACCTCGCCATCAGCAGGTGAGTAGCTTCCTCTACCACCTCGCCATCAGCAGGTGAGTAGCTTCCTCTACCACCTCGCCATCAGCAGGTGAGTAGCTTCCTCTACCTCCTCGCCATCAACACGTGAGTAGCTTCCTCTACCACCTCGCCATCAGCAGGTGAGTAGCTTCCTCTACCACCTCGCCATCAGGACGTGAGTAGCTTCCTCTACCACCTCACCATCAGCAGGTGAGTAGCTTCCTCTACCACATCGCCATCAGCAGGTGAGTGGCTTCCTTTACCACCTCGCCATCAACACGTGAGTAGATTCCTCTACCACCTCACCATCAGCAGGTGAGTAGCTTCCTCTACCACCTCGCCATCAACACGTGAGTAGATTCCTCTACCTCCTCGGCATCAACACGTGAGTAGATTCCTCTACCTCCTCGCCATCAGGACGTAAGCAGCTTCCAGTTTCTCATCGCCATCAGCACGTGAGTAGCTTCCTCTACCTCCTCGCCGTCAACGCGTGAGTAGATTCCTCTACCTCCTGGCCATGGGGACGTAAGTAGCTTCCTCTACCTCCTCGGCATCAACACGTGAGTAGATTCCTCTACCTCCTCGGCATCAGCACGTGAGTAGATTCCTCTACCTTCTCGCCATCAACACGTGAGTAGATTCCTCTACCTCCTCGCCATCAGGACGTAAGCAGCTTCCAGTTTCTCATCGCCATCAGCAGGTGAGTAGCTTCCTCTACCTCCTCGCCGTCAACGCGTGAGTAGATTCCTCTACCTCCTGGCCATGAGGACGTAAGTAGCTTCCTCTACCTCCTCGCCATCAGCACGTGAGTAGATTCCTCTACCTTCTCGCCATCAGGACGTAAGTAGCTTTCAGTTTCTCATCGCCGTCAGCACGTGAGTAGCTCCTTTTTTTTTCATCGCCGTCAGCGCGTGAGTAGCTCCTTTTTTTTCATCGCCGTCAGCACGTGGGTAGTTCTCTTCTCACTTCACTGTTTACAAGTGAGTAGCTTTCTATTTCTCATTACCGTCAGCACGTTAGTAGCTTCCTTTTTCTCATCGCTGTTGGCACGTGAATAGCTTCCTCTTCCTCCTTGCCGTCAACACGTGAGTAGCTTCCTCTTCCTCCTTGCCGTCAACACGTGAGTAGCTTCCTCTTCCTCCTTGCCGTCAACACGTGAATAGCTTCCTCTTCCTCCTTGCCGTCAACACGTGAGTAGCTTCCTCTTCCTCCTTGCCGTCAACAATTGAGTAGCTTGCTCTCTCTCTTCAATGTAAACACGTGAGTAGATTATCTTTCACTAATCAGTGCACTTTACCATGCACGATCCCACTGAGTATCTATATCTCGCTACTCTGTCTCTCTTCTGTTTGTATCACACACACATCTCTCTCTCTCTCTCTCCCTCTCTCTCTCTCTCTCTTTATGTGTATATATATATATATATATATATATATATATATATATATACATACATATATACACACACACACACACTTACATACATACATATACGTACTTTTTTTCATAGATAGATATATGTGGCAGAATCATATACATCATTTAATATTGTAGTTTCACGCACGGTTACCAGCCAGCCTACAGTTGTATGCACCTTTGTGTTTAGGCATATTTGATTTATTCCATTCTTTCCTCATTTTTTTCAAATTTTCATTCTTTTCTTATAGGCAAGCTATGAAGCCTATGTCGCAAAAATTGCAGGGAACGATATTTGTATTGATGTCATCCGTGAATTACGTCAGGCCTTTTGACTGTCTAAATTTGCTGAAGGCCAGCTTAACTTGTTACGGTCGTGAGATTGATGTTCCAGCAGAGATGTGGGTACATTAGCAACGGCTTGGCTTGTCAACCAATTTGATTAGTGTACTAGCATAAGTGTGAGCACTATCAGAACTGTTTGAAGTGTTAAAGTTGTAGATGAGTGATTTATTGCATGATCCAGTTCAGCATATGCAGTGTTCAGTTCAACCTTCATTAAATCCCTTTCCCTACCTTGTGTTCCCTTTCCTCTACCCTACTTCCCATACATCTCCTTTCCGAACACTACCCAACCAGTCACTGATCAAGAATATATCAGCTGAAAAACATTGCTGTGTTCATATTTTTTGTCCATCCTTCGTCCTCATGAAGACAGAACCCACTTACTCAACGAGACCTCCACACATGTTGATGATCATGTACTCGTCACTCGACTACCGAACTGTCTGAATGCAGGCAGGAACATTTCATTGCCAGGAATATAAATATAACAATGTTATGTTACCCAGCGCAACACTGTGTTAATCAGTGTATATCGCATATATCACCCCTGAACAGAAACAATGAAATTGTCTTAACATGGCCCAACTGTTTTGATGACAAGAGCATTTCGCTGAGCAGTCATTTTGTCGCCGTTGGAAAACAACAATGCATTTCCAGCGTCTGATATTGAGAAGCGCTGTCTGTGTTATCATCATGCATGAAATGGAGATCGACGTCAAATTTCACAACAGTGACAAAAACAACAAAAGCGCATTATATTCATGCTTTGACTACACATAAAACAGCGACCATCGTCGAAATGCTGTGTGTGTGTGTGTGTGTGTGTGTGTGTTTCAGACGTGGAGTGCAGCTGCTGATTTCAGAAAATGGCTGGGTTGACAAAACCGTGACCGCGGGCAGGAACGGCATGTTTGAACTGATCAGTCGTGGGTAGGTGGTGCTGCCCTGTCCTTGGTGGTGGTGGTGGTGGTGGTGTGTGTGTGTGTGTGTGTGTGTGTGACTGATGCGGTTTGACAGGTAGTGAGCAAAATCTCGCCTGGCTTGTTAAAAACCTGAATAAAACATGGACAAGATATGACATGGGAATCAGTACCGAAAAGACCAAGTTGATGGTCAGCCAGAACACCATCACTGCTGATATAACTGTGTGGGGACAGAAACTAGGAACCGTTAAACAGTCCATCTACCGAAGACCCATTATCATTAATGAAGATCCAAACCTGAAATCCTCTCAAGGGTATCAAAGACAACATCAGCACTGCTTAGACTGAAACCTTTATGGACGGAAAGTAATATTTGTATGAAACACATGATCAGATTCATGCGCTCAATGGTATATTCCATCTTCTTGTATGCATCTGGGACATGGACTCTCATGGAGGATTTGGAATAAATAATCCAAACCATAGAAATGACATGTTATCGCAAGATACTAAACATCAGATACACTGATTACATCACCAATGTACGGGTGCGCCACGCCATCAAGCAGCACCTTGGACCTCATGAAGACCTGCTGACATTATTAAGAAAAGAAAGATTTACTGGCGTGGCCATGTAAGGAGATCCAGTAGCCTTTCTAAAACAATACTCCAAGGAACTGTTGAAGAAGGGAGACTGAGGGCGAGACAGACAGCATTTCAGAATGGACAGGAAAATCATTTGCAGAGACCCAGGCTTTGACACACAACTGACAGAATGCAGTTCTTTGTGGCGCCCGGTGACCCTTCAACAAGTTGAGGGAGAAGAAGAAGACACAGTGGTGATAACCTTGTGATGTAGTAATGTCACATAGTGGCGATAACTTTGTGCTGTAGTAATGGTAAACTGTTGATAATTTTGTGGAGTAATGCAAAACAGTCATTACAACTTTTTGTTTTGTTTGTGGTGTAGTAATGTTACATGGTGGTGACAACCTTTTGATGTAGTAACGTAACATTGGTGTTAACCTTGTGGTGTAGTAATATACCATAGAAGTGATAATCTTGTGGTGTTGCAAAGGTACCTAGTGGTGATAACCTTGTGTTGTAGTAATGTTACATAATTGTGATAACCTTTTGATTTAGTAACGTTACATAGTGGCATATAGCATGGTTTTGTAATAATGTTAAATAGTGGTGATACCTTGTGGTGTAGTAATTTCAGATAGTGGTGATAATGTAATGGCAGGGTGCTATCTGCCTGGGTCTGAGTTGGTTCGTCCAGTCCAACACCAAACACGTGTGAACACGTCGGTTTACAGTGGTTCCACTTTATTGGTACAGCGGATAGCATGTGATTCAGCAAGTCACATAACAACAACAACAACAAAAAACACCTCTGCAACCAATAAACAGACAACAACTATTTTCCATGTGTACCATGAGGTGGGGGAGAGATACGAACAGGACAGAGATTTTCAAGTGAAGCAAGTAATGTAAATTGAAAGTGTTGGAAGAAACTGCAGGGCTAAAAAATCCTGATGCCAAGCATTACTGAAAACAAGGGCATCATTTAAGACAATAAAAGAAAGACTTTGTGACTGGCCACCACTGATTATATTGGTCTTCATAAAGGAAACCAACCAACAACCATATTCCTGAAAACAACCCCCCAAGAGGTGTTTCCCATCCCCAACAAGTGGGAGGACACCAAAACCGCGTCAGCAAAATCTCTCCCTTCATGCTTGGGGAAAGCTATCTTTGAAAAACAACAGCATTCCTCAAAAGGCTTAGTTATCAACAGACCATCTGATTAAATGTACAATAATCCTAACAGAAGGTCACACTACTAGTAATTCATTCAGCACCATGCACTGAGCCAGTTCACTAAGAATTAAAAGAAAGAAATGTTGTTATGATAACATGTTCAACAATAGCGTCTGTTAAGCCTTGTACAAATCAAAAACTTCCAAAAATAACTAAACATGTACATATGTGAAAAGATACTTGAAAAACTTGGAAGAAACACCCACCTGAGCAGTGTGCTCAAAGGTGTTACACAGTGACAGTGTATATTCCAAGCTGAGCAACTTGCACTACTGTCATCTGGCTCAGCAAACACAGAATCAGTGAACTGTCTTCAAAAAGATCAAGGGAAGTAACTGTATTCCAAATACGTCATCTGTTTTGTAAAAACTTGAATTGTGCATTCTAACAATATGAAGCTATGCACAATTATAAAATATAGTAATAATTTCTTAATAACTATTTTTATTTATTTATACTATTCTTCATTTCTAGCTTCTTATTTTTCTTTTATATTTCTCTCTTCAATAGTCTCAGTTTCACTCTACTACAATAACATTATGATGCAGTAGTGGTTCACGGTGGTGATGACTACACGGCACCGTAAAGATATATAGTGGTCATAATCTTGTGGTGTAGCAATGATACATGGTGTTGATAACTTCACGTGTCGTGATATGACAGAGTGGTGATAACCTTGTGGTGTATCAACGTTGCATAATGGTGATAGCTTTGTGATGTAATGGTACATAGTGGTGATAACCTTGTGGTGTATCAACGTTGCATAATGGTGATAGCTTTGTGATGTAATGGTACATAGTGGTAATAACCTTATGATATAGTAATGTTTCATAGTGGTGATAAATTCACGTGTCGTGATGTGACCGAGTGGTTATAACCGTGTAGCAGAGCAATGCTACATACTGGTGATAACTTCACGTGTCGGTTTGTGACCGAGTGGTGATAACTTCAAGTGTCGTGATGTGACAGATTGGTGATAATTTCAAGTGTCACATCGTGATGTGACATATTGGTGATAATTTCAAGTGTCTTGGTGTGACAGAGTGGTGATAACTTCATGTGACAGAATTAACATCTGGAGGCTGGATGTGCACGGAACCTTGCCGGAGGACCTCAAACGCCGGGGGGTGAGACAGTCACTGTGTTCACACACACACACACACACACACACACACACACACACACACACACACACACACACACACACAACAGAAAATAATATGAAAAATGCACAGTTGATAGGAGAGATCAGTTGTGAACAGAAGATGCTTCATAACGAATGACCATCACTTTTGTTCTTTTTGTTCCTTTTTTCCTTGACGTAGATGAACCTCGATCGTGTATTCCCAAGACTTTTTTATTAATTTTTAGCCCGCGCAAAAGAAAATTATAGAAATTATGCACAGTTGATAGGAGAGAACTGTGGTGAACATAATATATTTCATAAAGAATGACAATCACTTTTCTTTTGTTCTTTTTTACAACGTTTGTTGTTGTTGTATTTTATCCCTGAAGTATCACAGCAGCCGCAAGATGTGTTTTTTGGTGACGACGTTGAAAGTCCCGAACACATGGTTTTCCGTTGATTGTTGTTTCTTTAATTGTGTGTGTGTGTGTGTGTGTGTTTAACAGCTGGATGATCCAAAAGTGCTGCCGTGTTACCACTTCCGAGATGATGCGCTGTTGCTTTACCACGCCATCCGAAAAGTTTGAGTTGTATTTTATCCCTGAAGTTGATGAACCTTGATTGTGTATTCCCAAGTCTTCCCATTGGATTCCATAGTACACTCAGCTCTTGAGTAGGAGCTGGGCACGGGCCCAAAATCCCGTCTCTGATGTCGCTCCAGCATGTCCTTCCAGTTGTTGGCAGTTTGCAACCTCATCCACTACGCCACAGTGGTTGTTTTGTTGTCATACACATTCATGTGGAAATTAACAGACAAAAGTAAAAAGAACAGTGACGTTTGGTTCTCTGTTGATACACTATCTGTCAGCTTCCACAGCAGCCTCAAGATGTGTTTTTTGGTGACGACGTAGAAAGCCCCAAACACATGGTTTTCCGTTGATTGTTGTTTCTTTAATTGTGTGTGTGTGTGTGTTTAACAGCTGGATGATCCAAAAGTGCTGCCGTGTTACCACTTCCGAGATGATGCGCTGTTGCTTTACCACGCCATCCGAAAAGTTTGAGTTGTATTTTATCCCTGAAGTTGATGAACCTTGATTGTGTATTCCCAAGTCTTCCCATTGGATTCCATAGTACACTCAACTCTTGAGTAGGAGCTGGGCACGGGCCCAAAATCCCGTCTCTGATTTCGCTCCAGCGTGTCCTTCCAGTTGTTGGCAGTCTGCAACCTCATCCACTTTGCTACAGTGGTTTGTTTTGTTGTCATACACATTCATGTGGAAATTAACAGACAAAAGTAAAAAGAACAGTGACGTTTGGTTCTGTGTTGATACACTATCTGTCAGCTTCCACAGCAGCCTCAAGATGTGTTTTTTGGTGACGACGTAGAAAGTCCCTAACACATGGTTTTCCGTTGATTGTTGTTTCTTTAATTGTATGTGTGTGTGTGTTTAACAGCTGGATGATCCAAAAGTGCTGCCGTGTTACCACTTCCGAGATGATGCGCTGTTGCTTTACCACGCCATCCGAAAAGTTTGAGTTGTATTTTATCCCTGAAGTTGATGAACCTTGATTGTGTATTCCCAAGTCTTCCCATTGAATTCCATAGTACACTCAAGTAGCTGGGCACGGGCCCAAAATCCCGTCTCTGATCTCGCTCAGTGTGTCCTTCCAGTTGCTGGCAGTCTGCAACCTCATCCACTTTGCTACAGTGGTTGTTTTGTTGTCATACACATTCATGTGGAAATTAACAGACAAAAGTAAAAAGAACAGTGACGTTTGGTTCTGTGTTGATACACTATCTGTCAGCTTCCACAGCAGCCTCAAGATGTGTTTTTTGGTGACGACGTAGAAAGCCCCAAACACATGGTTTTCCGTTGATTGTTGTTTCTTTAATTGTGTGTGTGTGTGTGTTTAACAGCTGGATGATCCAGAAGTGCTGCCGTGTTACCACTTTCGAGATGATGCGCTGTTGTTTTACCACGCCATCCGAAAATACGTCACTTCCTACGTCGACTTGTATTACGGTGTGTAATCCATGTGACAATGAGATACAAATAGACCATTACATATATCAGTTAGATTAATTCCGTTTATGGGCAATTTATACGCTACATGGTATATGAGTTACTTGGTTCCTAATCAAAACAAATTACATTATAATATTCAACGAGAAAAAACAACACAAAGTATATAGCAATACACACACACACACACACACACACACACACACACACACACACACACACACACACACAAAACTGATTTGATTCATAGGCGGATGCATAATAATCATTGTTTGATCTTCGGTTTAACTGAAGTCGTGTTACTTGTATGTATGTATGTATGTGCGTGTGTGTGAATGAGTGTGCGTGTGTGTGTGTGTGTGTGTGTGTGTGTGTGTGTGTGTGTGTGTGTGACAGACACCCCAGAGAAGCTGGCGGGGGACACAGAGATACAGAGGTGGGCGGCAGAACTGGTGATGCCACGGGACAATGACAAAGGAGGCTGCGGACTCCTGGTAAGTCTGCTGTGTGTAGGAGGGGGCGGTGTGTGGGTCCTGATGGTCGTGGTGATGATTTGTTGATAACAATAAGAAGAAAAAAGAGATTTATCATCATCATCGTTATCATTTTTATTATCGTGGTTATCACTGTTGCCATTATCATTATTATCAGTAGATATATAGTAGTAGCTGTGATATTAATGATGACACTAATTATGATGATAATGATCATCATGATAATGATGATGATGATGGTCATGACTGACGATGATGATGGAGGTGGTGGTGGTGGTGGTGGTTGGTGGTAATGGTGATGATGATGGTGATGATAATAATGGCAGTGATGGTAATGGTGGTGGTGGTGGTGGTGGTGGTGGAGACAGTAATGGTACTCATAATGATGATCGTGGTGGCGGTGGAAGTGATGGTGATGATGGTGGTGGAGATAGTAATGGTGGTGATATTGATGGTGCTGGTGGAAATAGTAATGGTAATGATGATGATAGTGGTGGTAGTGATGGTAATGGTAGTGATGGTGGTGGTGGTTGTGGTAGTGATGGTGATGGTAATGATGATGATGGTAGTGGTGGTGGAGATAATAATGGCAGTGAAGATGATGGTGGTGATGATGGTAATGGTGATGATGATGATGGTGGTGGTGGTGATAGTGATGGTGGTGGTGGTAGTGATGATGACGGTGGTGGCAGTGATGGTGATGATTGTGGTGGTAGTTTTGATGACGGTGGTGGTAGTAGTGATGGTGATGGTGGTGGTGGTAGTGATGATGACGGTGGTGGTAGTAGTGATGGTGATGCAGACTGACGCCCTCACCTCACAGACAGTTACGTGCATCTCATGGGGACCAAGAAAGGTCGACTTGTCCCCTGCCTCTTTGTCTGTCTATCTGCCTGTCTTTCTGTCTGCCTGTCTTTCTGTCTGCCTGTCTTTCTGTCTGCTTGTCTGTCTGTTTCCTTCTGTCTGTTTTTTTTTTCAGTCACTGTCTTTCTGTCAGTATAAGTCTGTGTCTATCTGTCAATTTCTCTTTCTTTGCCCTACCCCCCCCCCTCTCTCTCTCTCTCTCTCTCTCTCTCTCTCTCTCTCTCCCTCTCGCTCTTAATAACGCCCTCATACATCCACCGTCCCTCACCCACTCCTCATTTACTCAATCTTTAAAGTCTTCAGCCCCTTTTCTTCCTTGATTTCAAGGGTGTGCCTGGCAACGGATCGTTATAACGTGCACCGACCAGCTGGTGACCATCCTGACGAGCATCATCTACACGTGCAGCGTGTCTCACGCCGCTGCCAACTTCCCTCAGTACGATGAGTACGGCTTTCCCCCCAACTACCCGGCGATGCTGAGGGGCCAGCCACCCGCCAATAAGGTAGGGGAGGGGTTTCATCATCATCATCATCATCATCATCATCATCTTCTTCTTCTTCTTAGTTCGTGGGCTGCAACTGCTATTGTCACTCGTATGAACGAGTGGGTTTTCGAGCGGTGTTGTTGTTGTTGGTTTGTTTGTTTTTTCCTCGCCATGTACTCAACCATTGTTAGTCATTTTAGGGAATGTGCCTTCAGGGTGAATTCTTATTGTTTCCATAACGCACCGAGCGCTGGAACGGATTTTTGTTTCTTGATTCTGTGACCCACAGAGCGCTGACATGCGTTTGCGGCATGTTCACTTTTCGTGCACATTTGATAAACTGCATCCGAATACACAGGCGCCGCCACCAGGGCTCTGAGACAGTGAGTTTACAACGGTGTAGGCACTCGACTGTAGCGCCCGTCAAGGTTTGGCCTGAGCTAAAGTGGTGTCTGCCTGACACAGAGCTAAGTGATGCATTGTCAGACACTGAGATACGGTCAGAGGTGGGAACACTGTCATCGCGATTAGCCTTTTCCCGATTCACCAGTCACCAGATTGGTACTCCATATTTGATTGATTCCGATTCAGCTAAATTGGTGATTCCGATTCAGCTAAATTGGTGATTCCGGTTCGTCTATTCCCAGCTTGCCTACGCGTATTAGTATTAGTTGCTTTGCATGTGTGCGTTCGCGGGCATGTGTATGTGTTAAAAAAACCACTTCCTTCATTGATGGCCTGGTCTCCGTATTGGTGTTTATGAAACTGAAACAGCAAAATGTTTCCGCCTCTCTTGCTTTGGATGAACTCCATCATGCGACACACACAAAGCTGTATCCTGAGTTGTAACATTTCCACATGTCTCAAGACTGATTAGAATGTGTTACGAAAAGCAATTGTATCTGTGTACACACATATTCCAACATTCATCAGTATCTGAAGTGTCATCAGTACCTGTAGTGTGTGTGTGTGTGTGTGTGTGTGTGTGTGTCTGTCTTTGAGAGGGGGAGAGAGAGAGAGAGAGGGGGGGGGGGCGGTTGGCAAAACAGGACTTGGAGTGAAACTCTAAAAAGGCTATTCATTGAACGTGCCTGCACCACGATCAAAGATTTTGGCGAAACTGAAACAGGTGAATCGGGTCCACTTCGCGGGACATCGCCAAACGGGAAGGGTGCTCATGGAGTCGGCGGTGGGAGAGAGGAGCTGGTGGATTCTTTTCCTTCTTCTTCTTCATTTGTGCGCTGCAACTCCCACGTTCACTCGTAAGTACACGAGTGGACTTTTACGCGTATGGCCGTTTTTACCCCGCCATATAGGCAGCCATACTCCGTTTTCGGGGGTGCATGCTGGGTGTGTTCTTGTTCCCATAACCTATGGGTTATGCTATCTTCTGCTTGCGTATATACACGAAGCGGGTTCAGGCACAAGCAGGTCTGCACATGTGTTGACCAGGAAGATCGGAAAAATCTCCACCCTTTACCCACCACACCCACCAGACGTGGTGGATGATATCCTTTAATCCCCTCAACTCAGTCAACAGAAGTCCAAACCAGCCTCAAATCGTATCTGTTCAAAACTGCCTTTTGTTGTTGTTTTTTTTCTCTGTGAATGTGTGTATATGTGCTTGTATTCATGTTTATATCTAGCTCGATCATGTAAGGCGCTTTGAGCAGCATTAGTACTGGATATCGCGCCATAGAAAAGTTATGAATTGTTATGATTATTATCATTATTCATATATATTTGTACATTATTCATATGTAGTTTGCTACGTATATTATACTTAGCGCGCAGCCAACTTTGTATCGTAAAGCGTTCAGAACAAACTTTATTTAGTGCTATATAAACAAACTTAGTATTATTATTATTATCGTCGTCATCATCATCATCAACATTATCAGCAGCAGCAGCACCACCAGCAGTAGTAGTAGCAGCACCAGTAGTAGTAGTAGTCCTGTCGTTATCATTCACGAAGAACTTAGATCGTGAAGCAGATTAAGATGATGATGATGATGTTTTCCTTTTCCAACTACTCTTCTTTCTCTGTCTCTTCTTCTTCCTGCTGCCTCCTCCTCCTTCACCCGCTTCTTCTCCATATTCTCCATTTCCATCTTTTCTTCTTCTTGTTGTGTTGTGAGCTCTCTCTCTCTCTGTGTGTGTGTGTGTGTGTGTGTGTGTGTGTGTGTGTGTGTGTGTGTGTGTGTGTGTGTGTGTGTGTGTGCAGACTGCAGACAAAAATCTCATCCATTCTTCCCCAGTTTCCCGTGACAGATGGACAGAAACCCCTCTGTCTGTGAAGGGCTGTGGAAGAGTGTAAGACCTGACCCCATATGACCCCTATCCCATGATAACACTGACCACAAGGTGTTTCTGACTCCATACTGACCCTCACCCCATGGTGACCCTGACACCACGGTTATCTTCACCCCCACGGTGACCCCCATCCCATGGTGACCATCACACCATAGTGGCCCTCACCCCATGGTGACCTTCACCCCACCATGACCTTCACCCCATGGCGGCCTTCACCCCATGGCGACACTGACACCACGGCAACCATGACCTTGTCTAACTCGACTTCAACTCCATGGTGGACACTAACTTTATGCTATCCCAGACTCACAGTGGATTTGACTGCAGTGTGAATCGAATTCCACGGTGATCAGACACCATCCACCCCACCCAACCCCAAATCCCCGTGGCCCTGACCCTCACCGTGACCCTGACCACATGTGACCCTGTGTTTCAGGAGCCGCGCACGGACAAGGACATTCTCAACGCGCTGTCTGACCGCCTGACCACGATAGACGTGCTGACCATCACCACGATCCTGAGTCGGAAGGGTACCAATAGTCTGGGAGACTTTGAAGTGCAGTACATCTTTGACCCCAGGGCCATGGCCGTTGTGGAAGAGTAAGGGATGCGTAGGGGGAGTGGTGGACGGGGTGGGGGATGGGGCGATTGGTGGATATGAGGAGAGGGTGTGTGTGTGTGTGTGTGTGTGTGTGTGTGTTGTTGTTGTTGTTGTTGTTGTTGTTCTAAAGTTGTGCTTTGTGTCCGTAAAAACAGATTCATTGCACATTTGGTGACTATAAAAACAAAACTTTGACATGGTGTCACGATATAAATTGTTGTAGGATGTCGGTAACCGGAAACAGGCTTATGGCAAAATCATGCCAGCTATGTACAAACGTTTTAAGTCGCGTAAGTGGTTCGTGACCAAATTTTGAAAAAAAATAGATTATAATGTTCTCTGTACATTACAAAGGTGGCTCTGTGTGATCGAGTGTGTGATCGCCAAAATTACGGGCTTTTCCCTTCTTTTCAGATTTCGCCGAGACCTCAAGAAGATTGGCGAAGAGATCAAGGAACGAAACACACGCCGCATTGTGCCCTACACTGACCTGGACCCAGCCGTTGTGCCCAATTCTATCAGCATCTAGTCACAACGTTCCCCCAGTGTGCCCCAATTCTATCAGCATCTAGTCACAACGTTCCCACACTGTGCCCCAATTCTGTCAGCATCTAGTCACAACGTTCCCACACTGTGCCCAATTCTATCAGCATCTAGTTACAACGTTCCCCCAGTGTGCCCCAATTCTATCAGCATCTAGTTACAATGTTCCCCCAGTGTGCCCCAATTCTATCAGCATCTAGTTACAATGTTCCCCCAGTGTGCCCCAATTCTATCAGCATCTAGTGACAACGTTCCCACACTGTGCCCCAATTCTGTCAGCATCTAGTCACAACGTTCCCACACTGTGCCCAATTCTATCAGCATCTAGTTACAACGTTCCCCCAGTGTGCCCCAGTTCTATCAGCATCTAGTGACAACGTTCCCACACTGTGCCCCAATTCTATCAGCATCTAGTGACAACTTTCCCACACTATGCCCCAATTCTATCAGCATCTAGTGACAACTTTCCCACACTATGCCCCAATTCTATCAGCATCTAGTGACAACGTTCCCACACTGTGCCCCAATTCTATCAGCATCTAGTCACAACGTTCCCACACTGTGCCCCAATTCTATCAGCATCTAGTCACAACGTTCCCCCAGTGTGCCCCAATTCTATCAGCATCTAGTCACAACGTTCCCACACTGTGCCCCAATTCTATCAGCATCTAGTCACAACGTTCCCACACTGTGCCCCAATTCTATCAGCATCTAGTCACAACGTTCCCACACTGTGCCCCAATTCTATCAGCATCTAGTTACAACGTTCCCACACTTTGCCCAACTTCCATGAACAATTGGCTTGGCACCCGTGCCCACTTATGTTTGCATCAAGTCACAACGTTCTCCCTTTGTGACCCAGTCTAGTCACCAGATAGCTTGGACGCCCGTAGCAGTATGCATGATTATATCAGCATTTTGGATTGGGCATCCAATCAATGTGCCCAGTTTCTATGGCATCCAGCTCCAACACCTTGTCAGGAAGCCCCGAACTCTGTCAGTATCTAGTTAGACATTCCTTGATGGTTTCCAATATTTTGTCATCATTTAGTTTGATAACCCCATGGGGGTGCACCATTCTGTAAGCAATCCATGACAGTTCCCCATTCCGTCAGCATCGAGATAGTACATTCCATGAAGGTTCCCAGTTCTGTCAGCAGTATAATAAAACATTCAAATAAGGTGGGCCAAATTTTGTAAGCACCTGGTTTGAATATTTCCTAAGTAAACCCAGTTTTGTTCGCATCTAGATGTCATGAAAGGGGATAATGGAATTCCTGTTTCTTTGTTGTTGGTTTTTCTTCGCATTGCTTCATTCCCGGCCGAACAACTGACAGTTTTGTCTAAAACGGCGTTGTTCTGTCTGGGAGGAACGTGGCTGGGCGTTCTCTGACCGCTCATGAAAACAACTGGATAAACTGTCACTGGACTGGATGGATATCTGTTGCGAACCGGTTCTTCGCGTTTTTAGCATTACTTGATAGCAATTGTGATGCTGTAGTTATTGTGGTTTATTTCTGTTTTGTTGTTGCTGAATACAAGAACTGACACGTGAGCAATGAAATCTTTGCCTCGTTAACCTGTGCAATGCAGTCACGTGATTATCTCTTTCCATACGAACGGGGAAAGAGACGACGTTAACAGCGTTTCACCCCAATTACTATCATCAAAATATTGCAAGCGGAAGGCTCTTATACTGAAGACGTGCATGTTGACAAAGAATACCACAATTCTGACGACGGAAGCTAAAGGTTGGGTCATTGAGACACCCACTGGACATCCGAGGGGTCTGTGTGGAGGAGAAGAGAGGACTGGCCGTACTGAGTGAGTTAAACATCGTTTTATTATCGTCTGTTTTAACTTCATCATAAGACTGGTAGAGTGTTCTTCTCGTGTCTCCTTGCAGTCTGTGTCCTGTTGTAATCTCTTCTCCAGTCCTTCTCCCTGTTTATAGCTTGTGTCAGCGATATCTACCTGGTTTTGTGTGTGGTTTTTGACGAAAAGTATCGCAAGAAAAAGTACAGAACACACACACACACACACACACACACAGTAACTGAGAATGATTCGTGTGTCATTGTGGTTTTTTGTTTGTTGTTTTCAATCACAGATATATATATATATATATATATATATATATATATATATATATATATATATAATCTTTATTCAACCTGCTAACAATATGATTATGGTTTATTGTTCTCTGTCTGTCTATCTACCTAGCTGCCTATCTAGCTGTCTGTCTTTCTCTCTATCGTGTGCTATCTTGCTCAGTTGAGTTTCTCGTTAAGAAGGCACTTGTTCGTTGCCCATTAGCATAATGATGTTGAAATGTTTCATCGTCTTGACAACGATTGCCGAAAAGGGCGATAGCATTGGTTCCTCGTGCGCTTTGTAGAACTCAGTCAGCTGATGTTTGGCACTCGGAGACAGAAGTTCTGAAATTCCACCCATATAATATAAACTATCTTGACTGTGCTCATAAACCGTCGTTAAAAAGCGGTTACGTGTTATGTAGATGCATCGACATTGGCTGTCATGTTTGCTGGTCATTGCTGTGATCCGCTGCCCCATTGGACGGCGGTCAGTTTCCCTTTCACTTTTTCAAGCAATCTTTTCCGTTGTCTGTGATGTATTATCCGTGTTGTTTTGCTTTGGCGATTTGGTAGTAGTATTGGGGTGGGCACTAGCTGTCATTCCGCAGTGATATTTGCTTATTTGGTCTATATGTGTGTTTTGTTTGTTTTGAAGTATTTTTCATCCTTTTTTAACAATTTCCTTGGAAAGGGGCAATTATTCCTTTAGCATACTGTTTTTTTGTTTTTTTTTGGGGGGGGGTTGTTTGTTTGTTTTTTTTATGTTAAAACACTATTCAAAGACCATAATCGCATAGACTTATATATAATATTGCTTTATTTCGCCTCTCGGTCTGAGAGCATTGAGCATTGTGCTGATGTGACATGTTTGTATGCTGGTAATTCAAATCGTCTGTTCCATTCTTTCTGTTTCTATATTTCTCAGATTCTTTTTTTTTTTTTTTTTTTTTTTCACAGGTTCTTATTAATTAAAGCAATCACGTGGGAAATAAAACATGATTTCCAATGGATTTAACTGCTTTGTGTTTGATCTCTCTCTCTCTCTCTCTCTCTCTCTCTCTCTCTCTCTCTCTCTCGTATTCCTGTGTTTCTCTATTTGTCCTGATTGCATTTCACTTATCATACCTATATGTGATTTGCAATTGAATGTTATTGTTTATTGCTGTACTATCATTCTGATGATTTCGTTGAATAACTTTTGAATGTATGTTTTTGCTTGTTTGGTGGTTGTTTTTCTTATTCTTATTTCTTTGTTTGTTTGTGTGTTGTTTTTTTTGTTTGTTTTTTTTTTTAATTTTCATTGAGTATATAGTTTTATCAACTTTCAGTCTTTCTCCTTCGTTCTGTAGCTTTGATTGAGTCACCGTTTCTGTCCTTTGTGGACTCTGTTCCTTACTTCCAGTCTTTGGGTTGCAATTATAAGGCCTGTCAGTTTTGTGTAGTTCTGACGATGTTCAATCTGTGACTTCTCATAGCATCGGTCATTTGGCAAAGGTCGGGCACCTTTTGCCTGTGTTGCAGTGGCTGAACTCGTCCAGGGTACGTAACTTCGACGTGGTTTCTGTTTTCCCGCTGGGTGTTGGAGTTGTATACCTTACATTTTGTGGCGCTTATATTTTCCACTCGGTTATCTGCTTTGGTAAATTTCACATGCGTTATTGCGATGTGTGTGTGTGTGTGTGTGTGTGTGTGTGTGTGTGTGTTTGAGTAGCTGACGGTGTGTGTATGCGTATGTGTGTGCTCGTTGGGCTGACGGTGTGTGTGTGTGTGCGTGATGCAGGGGTAGAGGAGAGAACTGGATGGATACTCAGGTTGGTAGGTGTGGATGCGTGGCTGGAAAAAAACAAACCCAAACAGTTCCAACTTTCTCGTTGAACACACACACATAAACTCAAGGCTAAGGTCAAAAGGCAGAATGATTATCCATGGAAATAATCAGAATGAATACAATGCTTCGGTAATCCACCAGAACTGCGCAGCGTCTCCTGTGGTGAGTGCCCTGATTGCCGCTGTCATTGGACATTGTCCAAGGATACTGTTGACATCGGCAAACATGTGGCAGGACAGCTTTGAGTCTGTCTCCAACTTGCTCGTACATGTGCGCACACACAGACACAAACACACACGTACATACAAGCTTATGTACACGCATACAAACTTACACACGCTCTCTCTCTCTCTCTCTCTCTCTCTCTCTCTCTCTCTCTCTCTCTCTCTCTCTCTCACGCGTACGTGCGCGCGTGCACTTGCATGAACATGCTGTCTTTTATGCAATACAGAAAAACGACAGAAAAAAAATCCGCACACAACAGTTTCCAAACAGTTCCGGCAAACTGAATGAAGGAGAAAATGTTTTCCCATAGGCCGGAAACATCTTCAACATCTTCTTAGAAAGAATAATGACTGACGCACTGGAAGAGCATGTAGGAACAGTCAGCATAGGCGACAG
>NC_134899.1:9769110-9796610 GCF_041734735.1 Babylonia areolata
CACCTAAACTTTGTTAAGACAGTCAAACCATGATACCTACAGTCCCCACTGAACAAAATGCCAAACTTTTTTTTTTTTTTCAGAGGGATGACAAAACTAATTTTCATATCCATCCAAAATAAGATTTTTTTTTTTATTTCCCTTCAAACAAAACATGGACCAAGGAAAGTAACTCTCCATTACTCTTAGCGCCAAAACAAAAATCAAGGAGGATAACTCTCCGTTACATGCTCCGGAAGTAAATAACCTCCCTTGGCCGTCACGTGATCGGTTATTCGCCATTTTGTTGCGCTCTTGCGAGGTTGCGTTTTGAGTTGTGTGAATTCGCTTTGCCATTTGTTTGGAAATCCTCCGATTTTGCCAGAGAATTTTGTATTCATTTCTGTACTAACCTATATTTTGTAATTTGTCTGTGCAGACTGACAGAGGCACATTTTGCTGTCAGTGGTGTGTTGGCTTGTTCAGTTTGCTTCAGTGAATTTCGGACACTTTGGTGGCTGTGCTAGCGTGTCTTTATCACTGTTTTAGTTCCTGCATCGTTTTGCGTGCGTGCATTACTACTGTACAGTGTGCTGAATGCACATTTTGATTATCTGTCACTTTAATTGTTTTCTGTAGGCATTGTTTATCTGTCGCTGTGTTTTTAGACATTTACCATGTCACTTTCAGATTTCATTTCTTCCCAGCTTAAGAAGATCCGTAGGGAAGTGGAGCAGAGGGAGGAGGAGGAGCAGGGGACTGACATTAGCAGGTCTGAAGAAGAGCCAGGATGTTCTTTCTGGTTTCAGGAAGACAGGGACATGGACCACCTTGAGCAGCCGGGAGACCACACCACCCAGGAGAGTACAGAGGAGGAAGAGGAGCAGATGACCGACTACAGTGGGACTGCAGATGAGCCAGGGTTTCCTTTCTGGTTTCAGGAAGACAGAGAGCTGGAATACCTTGAGGATCCAGAAGACCTCATCACCCAGGAGGTAAGACAGCAGCAGCAGAGGACTAACTGCCCTTGGTCTGTGTTTAATTCAGAGTCTTTGTTGATGATAAGCTTACAGAGGATGGAGAGGGAACGCCAACAGCTAGCAGACCTCACAACCCAGGAGAATGCAGAGGGAGAGGAGCTCTGGACTCCAGCGCCAGGACCCATTTCTATTTTTCCTGTGCAGGACCCAGTCCGCCAGTCACCGCACCAGACACATCATGTGGAGCAGCAGGAACCCAGACCCACACGTGCCATTCCCGACGACCCTGAGGACCTCCTGGACTATGAGGCAGAGATGTCCCTGCAGGCAACAAGTGAGGGACCTGTGTGTTCATGTGTTTTAGTGAGATGGCATTGAACAGTCATACTTATAGGATAAAGGAGGGCAGGTGGTCAGCAAAACCCAGACCTTTATTCTGGTTAATACCATCATGACCTTTTCTCTGGTAAAAATAAGTTACATGTCAGTATAAGATTCAGACTTTTATTCTGATAATAGAAAGTAGTTTTAACTATTAGTGTATTGGGATTTTAGATACTGTGCTGTTTTAAAATTTCCTGTGTTTGTTATTCATGTTGTATTTGAGGAGGTGTGGGTGACATAGATTTTAAGTCTTGTAATTTTTGATGTGATGTATTTGATCAGTTTTAAGTATTTCACTATTTGTTATTTTAGATCTTTTGTGTGCAATTGGTAAATTGTGATTTGTTTCTAAGTATCATTATAGGGTTTTTAAAATTGTGTTTGTGTTCATTATTGTAATATCAATGTGCAGTATTTAGATATTGTAATGTGTAAGTTTCAGTTTGTCAAGGTGTCACTGCAGTCAGACAAATCCATATGTGCTACAACACATCTGCTGGGCAGACACCTGACCAGCACTGCCAGCAGCATCACCCTACGTGCTTAGCTAGTGATATGTATGATGAGAGTTGTGTTGAATACTATTGTTTTTGTACATGTTTTTACATATGTTACTGTTTGGTTGGAAGTCTGTGCAGGGGTATGGATGTAAGTAGTAGTAGTAGTAGTTGTTTTTTATTTTAGTGTTCAAATGTTTTGTGTGTTTTTTAGTTATCAGTCTCTACAAATTTTTACTGATTTTTATGATAGGGATCAGCTAGGTCAGATTAACATTGTGACAGTAAATTTGACTGATTTTTAATTCTAAACATATTTTAGTGATAAGTAGTTTAGTCCCCTGCGGAAGTCGGAAGTTCTCTGCCTCATCGTGGCGCGGGGGTGAACAGCAGTCATGGGTGAATCATGCTGATCATGACTGGTGGCCAAAAGAGAACTACGCCATGTAAATCACTCTGTATCTCAAACTAACTATTATAAATCAAAGGATGTTAAAGAGTTCATTTATATCATGTCTTTCCACACAGCCCTACAATCCACAGGCATGAAAGTGCAACAACACTGGGTTACTGTGAAACAGTAAAACAAAGTGAAAAGAACTTGGTGGAGAATGAAACTTGTGACTTTAATCATGCTTGATACGATCTGTAATTGTGAGCATGAAAGAGATGAACACAGGAAAAAAAAAAAAACAAGATAGAGGGAGAGAATTATCCTTCAACAAGGATGAGGATGCACGCCTGAACAGTTTAAAACCATAAACAGCATTGTCTGTCTATCTGTGGATGTGTGTGTGTGTGTGTGTATATATATCTTTCAAGAAAGACAGATTATAAAGTGCAATTTCATACAATGTAAAATAAACAATACTTTATTGAGGACTTTACATATTTTTTTTTCAATTCTTATTATTAAACACTAAAACAGCAACATAATGTTTATATATATATATATATATATATATATATATATATATTGTGTACAAACACAATGTACAAATACAACTACAATTATTACATTAATATATAAAATTATTGTGACAAAAAGTAGATTAAATCAAAATTGTTTTTGACCAAAATCATGGACAGCCATGGCAAACACATGGAATGCAAGCACCACTGAATAAAATCATCAGCAATTCTATCACACCACTGGAATCCACCGACCCCTCTCTACTTAAATACGAAACAAAACACTGTGTGCTTTCACCTCATTCAAACCAGCGCCTTTGCAATGCTCTGGCATCAAACCTTGTTTCACTGGAACAGTTTGCATGTTCATGCATATGCCTAAACTGCTACCAAAGGGAACTAACTTCTACAGTATTTGTGGTTCTGGCCACTCGTGTCAATGTAGAGGAAAAGAAACGATATATACCATGGCACAGGTATAAATGACAATGTCCATTCAGGACACTTGGCACTTGTACTGTAAAATTACCTTGTAAACACCCATCCCCCATTTATCATGAACTGCTGTTAATTCATTTTAGTATTTGTGATTGTGTTGCTTTACAAAGCGGTGCAAATGTAGATCCTGAAGGCCTGCATGTGGTGTCAATGAGTAATTGAAAAACCAAGTACGGGCATGGCTCAATGAGTAATTGAAAAACCAAGTACGGGCATGGCTCAATGAGTAATTGAAAAACCAAGTACGAGCATGGCTCAATGAGTAATTGAAAAACCAAGTACGAGCATGGCTCAATGAGTAATTGAAAAACCAAGTACGAGCATGGCTTTATTGCACATCACAGTGTCTTGTTTCAGTAATGTTTTGTTTCAGTTTTCAGTTTCAGTAGCTCAAGGAGGCGTCACTGCATTCAGACAAATCCATATACGCTACACCACATCTGCCAAGCAGATGCCTGACCAAGCAGATGCCTGCCTGTTTCATCAGTAATGTTTTGTTCTCACTCCCAGTCTCTCTCCCTCTCTCTCTCAAACAAAGACAAATGAGCGTGCACAGAAAGAGAGGAAACGTTTATGCAGAAATAAATCCATTACACATCTGAACAATTTCCTGTTGACATCACCAGTCCAAAGAGAGACTTCTCGTGCTTCTAGTAAATGCCCAGCCAGTACTGTATTACCAAGTAAACCAGGTAACTGGATGGGCTCACAGTGAAGTGTAAAGTACCCAGTGAAGGTCCATACCCAACTTCAGGGCTCACAGTGAAGTGTAAAGTACCCAGTGAAGGTCCATACCCAACTTCAGGGCTCACAGTGAAGTGTGAAGAACCCAGTGAAGGTCCATACCCAACTTCAGGGCTCACTGTGAAGTGTAAAGTACCCAGTCAAGGTCCATACCCAACTTCAGGGCTCACAATGAAGTGTAAAGTACCCAGTCAAGGTCCATACCCAACTTCAGGGCTCACAATGAAGTGTAAAGTACCCAGTGAAGGTCCATACCCAACTTCAGGGCTCACTGTGAAGTGTAAAGTACCCAGTGAAGGTCCATACCCAACTTCAGGGCTCACTATGAAGTGTAAAGTACCCAGTCAAGGTCCATACCCAACTTCAGGGTGAAATTTGTGAGAAAAGAGGGGATGGGCGCTCACAAAATTTGTTTACAGTTATGTTACAACAAAAATTTTAATTTTAAACAGTGCTCTTACACAAAAACATTTCTGCAAAATGTCCTTATGTTTTGATTACACATATTTTGATTCAGCAATACTTACAAAAATTGAAAGAGAAACATTTCACATGTGTTTGTCCATGGAGAAAAAAAAAGGGGGAAAAGGTCAGAATATTTGTCTGTGTACAATATAAATATATATATATATATATATATATAAGTTTCCTAACCAGTTTTTCTTCCTTATAACATCCTTAAAGGTTTGAGGTCCAATAGGCTTTTATGGCCATTAGGGCAGTGTATTCATATCCACTGTGTCCAGGGTTCTGAGTAGGAAGGTGGGACCCAGTCTTCTTGGTCCACCGTTTCAAATCACTTTTCCTAACTGAAGTCCGGTACCCATTCACACCTATAAGGTGGAATGAAGAAAACTGACATGAAATGCTTTTCCCAAGAACACAACACCATGCCAAAACAGGCCTCAAAACCTGATCAACCACTGATGAACACTGGATAAGACATCTAATGCCTAGCCGACTGTGCCACTGCATCTCCAAACATTAATTAATCATTAGAAAAAAGAAAAAAAAATCCAGAACCAGAAAAACCTGACAAGAAAAGTCATTTAATTACATATACTTAACCGTGACCCACTTGTGCAGACTCCGGCAGGGGTCTGACATTCCTGTCCTGTGCAAACTACTATCCACCTATGCGGAGAAAACAAAAGTAGCTACGGCTGATAACCTCCCGGAAGTAGGTAACCTCCCCTTTGCCCCCCTGACTAGCGCCCTCTTTTTACGGCAGCCATCATGACTCCTGTTCCTGTGCTCTGCATATGGCTAATTTTTTTTATAATATTTTCTGTCTGTTGATTCTCTGGCATTCTTGTTTTTTGTCAAATTATGTCTCCAACCAGGTCACATAATTATATAGCTCAATTGGGCGGGAATCATCAGATCAAACCACATGTGCACCTCCTTGCATTGACGCTCAACCGCGCTCAAGTGAGACAGCCCTATAGGGTATGTGTTTCCTTCCCTTCCTTTGATTCAAAGGGCTCTCAGTTAAGTGTGGATTCAACACACCGACCCGATTTTTTTTGCGCTACATTTATCAGCACAGCTGTGGTCCACAGACCTCTCCCACAATACAGCTGCGGACCTCAGTCTTCTTTGCCCGCACGGATATCCTTAGGTGACACAGTACACTCTATCTTCATTGAATTCTACTTGAAGGACGTGTATCGCTTAGGGATGATGGCTCAAGAGGCGTTGCCTCTGTGGTTGTCACACAACAGGCCATTGCAGCACACTGATGATAGAACAGACGAGTCCTCCACCTTGTTGTGCCATTCTGCACCAGTGGGTCACAGTTAAGTATGTGTAATTAAAAGGAAATTTTCTATCTAAAATTACGTTTAAATAACATACTTACTGTGACCCACATTTAAGACCCTCCCGTTCATCCCCGCTTTCTGTTCTCCCTGCAAGCTGCACTGGTTGCGGTGATTTGCCGTAAAAAGAGGGCGCTAGTCAGGGGGGCAAAGGGGAGGTTACCTACTTCCGGGAGGTTATCGGCCGTAGCTACTTTCGTTTTCTTCGCATAGGCGGATAGTAGTTTGCACAGGACAGGAATGTCTGATCCCTGCCGGAGTCTGCACTAGTGGGTCACAGTAAGTATGTTATTTAAACGTAATTTTAGATAGAAAATTTCCTTTCATGATACATGACATGATTCTTGCCAACCACTACTCCACATTAGTTTTTACAACCTAAATATTTTTTTTCTTATAACCCAGCTGACCACAGCCAGCCAGATCAGGGTTTAAAACCTGAGGGGGGGCGGGGCGGATGGGGAGGGGGGGGGCTGGAAAAATAAAATCAGGCACAGATACAGTCAAATTCAAGCAATAAATCTAGAATGTGTCTCTGATTTTGCCCATTCCATCAATTTTTTTTGACAGGATTTAAAAAATCTAAAAACATCAAAAATGATAAACAAAATTATGTACACTAACAGGCATACAAGATTCAAAAATTTGCCAACACCTAAAGTCATATATGCAAAAAAAAAAAAAAAGAGAAAATAATGACACTAGACACATATTGCTGAAAGAAATATATCCCCCCAAAAAAAGTATATATATATATATAAAGGGTCTGAGCTCATTCAAACATCTTTCCATATCAAAAGCATCAAAAATTATTTCAAGGCACTAAAAAATATTGGAAAATAATCTAAAGGCACTACAATTATGTCTGGTATGTCTAATTTTTTTTAATATGTATATTTTGTCTCATGAGCATGTCAAATTATATATACACATAGCAAACCCTTGTATCATCATAATCTGAAGCATTAGTACTAATGATTAATGTTGTCATATTTGATGTGTGTGAAAATACTTTGTAAAAGCCTTGTGAATTATAACGTATTAAGAGAATAGAACCTTTGTGGCAAAAAGAAAAAAACAAACAGCCTGAGTGTTTGCCTGTAATAAAACTACGGGTTCCTTCATTTTTCTTTTGGGAGGCTTATATGGACAAAAGGGAAATGTCTATAATAATAATATGATTATTCATGACCTTGAACATGAAACATTTCCATCAGGTTCTGCAGACATATACATGCAAACACATGAACAGATTAAATTGTTAAGATTGATGACTTCCTTATTACAGAGCATTTTCTTAACATTAAACTTTGTGAGCACGTGGACACAAATATTTGAAAAAACTTCATGATCTCTGCGTTATAGTGACTGAGGCAGCAATCACTTAGTTTCATATGGGCATTCCAAAAATCATTGCATAGTCATATAGCACATTATTTCTATAGAAGAAGGAAAAAAAAAAAAAGAAGAAAAATTACTGCATTCCATAATAATATGATGTAAACATACACAGTGATAATGTAATGAATGAATGGGTTCACCAAATAAACAAGATCACAGCTCTGAATCTGGGGTTTTTTTTTTGGGGGGGGGGGTTTGTTTGTTTGTTTTATTTTGTTCATTTTTTTTATTTTTCCAGTTCCATTTAACTTTTTACACCGAGTAATGTGGGTGCCAGTAACGTATGAGAAAGGTCCCTTGTGCTTTAGGCACACAGCGCATTTTAAATTAACCACAGCAATAATGGACAAAATCAATTTGAAAAAAAGCACTTGGAAAACTGAATAAATATTCAGACTATAAAAAAGAATAACAATGAGTGTCGGGTAAGGACAATATACTCCACACCCACCCCTCCTTCCTGAAGCAGCATGACAAGAGTCTGTGACTATACAAGACAATAAATGAACACAAGCACTCTCCATTCTTGCAAAGAGAATAAAATGTCAGTGATTGGAGACAATTCATTTTATCATGGAAAATCCAAAGTATGCTGGATGATGTAAAAAGAGTGAAAAAAAACAACAACAACCGTATCTTGCTCCAGAATCTGTTTTCAAGTTCTGCTCTTTACTAAACATTAGCAAAAATGTACTGTTGAAATAAACAAGTTAAAAATAAAAGGGAAATGTCATTTAATTTTGTTTGACAACTTTTTATAACTTTGCTGTTTACATTGTATGTTCATAAGTTGGCCATTTTCTTTTTTTTCTTTTCTTTTTTTTATAGAGTTCAAGGTTTATCAAAACTTGAAACTTCAATTTATGTGCAAGTAGTGGACTAGCTGTTTACTATTGTGAAACAAAATCAAATGGCAACATTGATTTGGATCAACAGAAAAAGTAAAGATGTATAAAAACTACACACCAACAACACATTTTGGACCTTTAGAATTGTATTATATTATGGCGAGTATTCAGGGGGACAAATTCAACATTTTCACAATCCTTTAATCAGAAAACATGTCAACAGAAGGTACACTTTCCAACCATATGTCACAACATGTTTTGATTTCAGTTTGCTGAAAAAGTTTATGGTACATGGATAAGTGCAGAACTATTTGTCACATTTACCAAGAAGTACTGCTTGCTTTCTTCTTTTGATTTTATGTGTGTTACAAACACAGTATTTCTACTCCATTGCAAAAATTTGTAGCAACCAAATTGAAAAAAAAAAGTTGCAGTACACAAAATATTGCTAGTCCAAATGACACATCCACATATCCCGATGAAAGAACACAGATCATCTTCTAAAACCGAAGACTTGTATCACATTGAAATTTGACTAGTTGCGAATAATTTACCTTTCAGCATATGTTGGAGTGGTGTGACCATGATGTGTAATGCAACATATGGCAAAATGGTCTGTCAATCACAGAACTCTAAGCAGTCATTTCAAAACACTGACTTCTCCACAGGAAAAAAAAAAAGATAAATGACACATAAACATCACCCCAAATTCCAGAAGAAAATATGACCATTACATGAACATTAAATCACATGAAAAACCTTTTAAAGGTAAAACAAAGATACTTATATATACACATACACGTATGTCTTTGTTGGCAAGGACAAAAAACAAATATCTCACAAACACAAATGCCTTTATGGAAAATAAAGGTGGCTCCACTCACAAAATGGTGAATACTGATGGCAAGTTTGGGCATTGTGTGGAAGGGATGATGCTGTAGTATTAATCTTAATATCTGAAAGTCAGACTGCCACTGAGGGGTGTGGGTATGGCTGTCAGACATGCCAACCATCCTGGTTTGTCCATATTTGTTCCAGAAACCCAACAAAAATGTGGACACGTTATAACAAAGTAAGTAATATGTGGGAAATGGAGGGGGTTTGGGGCCGGGGGGCGGTGGGGACAGAGCACAGTTGATCCCTTCAGAGGATTGCATTGGCAGCTTAGACATGCATGCATCAGCATTCTGGAAATTCAGAAAGACCACAAGATGAAGCGGCAAACCAACATGGTGAAGAAGAGGAGCGCGTGTGACAAATACAGTGAACAGATTTTAAGCACAGAAGAAAAGGATGGGTGCAGAACTTCGAACACTGCATATGTCAAAATCAGCTAGTGCCATCTACAGCTGTGCAGCATGACAGAGCTTTTTTTGTGTTGTTGTCTCTGTATGTATTGTTCTATGGCTACAAACGAATTTACACTGTGTTCCTGACATTTTTTTAAAACTGAGGCTGTAATACTGAATACTAATTCTGGGGTAGCCATGTCTGGAGTGCCACAGAGAGGGGCGGGTGTGGATCTGTGTGGGAGATTCAGGATGGACATCACTGAAACAGCGCAAGAGATGAGACTGAAACAACAACAACAAAGTAAAGTATTATTTCCTTCTTTCCCAGCTACCTGACTTGCAACATCTTTATTCTGATGAGGAGTGTACATTCAACACTTTGTATCCCGAGCACTGACTTATATCCATAACACCCGGCTGCTTCTCTTGGACTGAGCACAGGTATGTCCATGCTGCAGTGGGCACGTTCAGTTTCACTTTATCAATCAGCTGTAGTGTCACTCTGTACTTTTAGCCTGTTTGCTTTCGCCTCTATTTTGTTCAAACATTGTCAAGTATTTCCAAGGGGACTGATGGCACTTTGTGCGTGAGGAATGGATTTGACAGTGCACACTGCTGTTGAAGAAACTTCAGTGCCGTTGTACTGATAGGGTACAAAATGAAGTTCAATGGTCCCATAATTCTGGATTAAATACAATTATAAAACGTATACAGTTGTCCGTTTGAAACCTGAACGTACATACGACATAACATGCTCAAACACACACACACGCACACGGGTGCACACAAATGAAGAGGTGTATTTATGCCAGTGCACTTCAATCTATAGACATGAAGTGTCTACACACCAACATGGTGGGGTAAAAACAGTCATACACGTAAAAGCCTACTGGTGGACATACGAGTGAATGTGGGAGTTGCAGCCCATGAATGAAGAAAAAGTATGTAAGTTCACTTGCCAGGTAGTAAAATGTATGTGGAACAAAATTCAAACAATGCACTCCCAATTTTTAACCCTCTTCATCATTGCATTTTGCAAGTCTTAGCAAGCTTTCCTGGCTTGACAAGGATCCATTTCACATCAAGGTGATGCAGTCAGCATCCTTTAGTGTGGCAATACCCATTCCTATGCTGTCAGAGCTGAAAAAAACAACAACATGCATTTTCTTCTTTGTTCTGTGGATGAACGTTCTGAGAGTGTTCACACATACTGCACACGAAGACATTCAGAACATCCTGGAATTTCAAGCCTCTGACTCCTGGAGCGAAGAAACGTTAGGAGACATTTGTAGGTCTGTGAAAAAAAGGACCTCTTGACCACAGCTAGACACCATACATCATAAGAGACCCATGGTGCCCAACCATGGTCAAAAGATAATTTTCTGAGTTAAATAAATTCTAACAGGCCAGAAACACAAGCAGCACATTGTCAATAAAAACATTTTTTTTTAACAAGAAAAATAAATACAGGAAAAGTGCACACCTCCACACACAAACACTTGCAAGCACTCTCTACTTTCATCTACTCATCAGCCTGAACTTCTTTGAGAATGCTGAGAACTTGCGTGTAAATCTCGCGGGACGTTCTGATCTGTGACTCTGTGAAGCCCACCAGTCCCTCTTGCAGAGTCAGCGTACGATGACGCATGAAGTTCTTCAGCTGTCAACAGACACCACACCACATGTTTTGACACAAGCACCCAGAGACTGATTTTGTTTTTAAACTGAACTCAACATTACCCCACATTTTGACACAATTAAGCACCTGGAGATTAATTTTGTTTTTAAACCGAATTGAATGTTATCACACATTTTGATACACACACTCTGAGATTATTTAATTTTGTTTTTAAACCGAATAAAAATTGAACATTACCACACATTTTGATACATGCACCTGAGATTATTTAATTTTGTTTTTAAACTGAATTGAATATATATGTTACCACACATTTTGATACACACTCTGAGATTATTTAATTTTGTTTTTAAACTGAATTGAATATATATGTTACCACACATTTTGATACACACTCTGAGATTATTTAATTTTGTTTTTAAACTGAATTGAATATATATGTTACCACACATTTTGATACACACTCTGAGATTATTTAATTTTGTTTTTAAACTGAATTGAACATTACCACATATTTTATTACACACACTCTGAGATTATTTAATTTTGTTTCTAAACCGAATTGAACATTACCACACATTTTGATACAAGCACCTGAGATTATTTAATTTTGTTTTTAAACTGAACTGAACACATTGCGTGCACATATTTATACACATTCAAAGTGCGTGCTCATATTCTTCGCGAACGCAAACGACACAATTTTGTTTCAAGTTGTTGACCTGCCCGTTCAATCCTATATTCAATCGACAATACACGATAACATGTGATGGAAAGTTGGAGAAGGAGACTTTGGCTTCTTTTTTAAAAATTTTTTGTGCCCATCCCAGAGGTGCAATATTGTTTTAAACAAGATGACTGGAAAGAACTGAATTTTTCCTATTTTTATGCCTAATTTGGTGTCAACTGACAAAGTATTTGCAGAGAAAATGGCAATGTTAATGTTTACCACAGACACACACACACACACAGACAACCGAACACCAGGTTAAAACATAGACTCACTTTGTTTACACAAGTAAGTCAATAAATAAAATCAGAACTTTGTGTTGGTACGAGAATACTCATACCTGGTCCACAGAGGAAGTAATCATGGTACGAGTTAACACATACCTACAGTGGTATGAGTCAACAAAGAAAACAGTCAAGAAAGGACAGCACGGTTCCTCAAAACATAACTGCCCAGGAAAATGATCACAAGAAATATTCTGTGAAAAACTGTGATGAATAAGGACCAAATTGATGACTTTTTTTTCTTTCTCCCCCCCACACCCCCCCTCTACAAGACTGCAGAAGACCTTTTCTCTCCCACCATGACAAAACCCAGGATTTCTGTGCTGGATTGTGAAGGAGAATACAATGGTTCTGAAGGAAAATCCAGGACATGGCTGTGTGTGATGGTCATTGCTTGCACAGGGGATGTCCCGTTGAAAACAAAGATCATTTTCAGGGCTCAGTTCACACACACACACACACACACACACACACACACACACCCATGCACGCACGCACACACACACACACACACACACACATAGCACCCAATAAACCAACCCTACATACACACATACAACCACAGATACTTAACCACCCACCCATCTACCCACCCCCAACACACACACCCTCAAATAGCACCCCCCAATCCAGCCCTACTTAAACACATACAACCACAGCTACTTACACATACACACACACACTATTTTTACATTTCCGCTTGTCTGAAACCATAAGAAGACTAACTAAAAAAAAAAAAAGAACAAAAATGTCCTCTACGCAACAACAGATCATGCACTCACTTCTCGTCTGGCATTTTCTGAACACTTGTCATAGGCTGCTTCAGTGGTGGTCTTCAGTTCCTCTGCCTGAAAAGACACAGTACTCACACTGTTATTTGACAGAGTGGATATTTACCTTCGTTTCTCAACGTCATCTGTTTAGAGCAACAACAGTTTCAGTTTCAGTTTCACTTTCTCAAGGAGGCGTCACTGCGTTCGGACAAATCCATACACGCTACACCACATCTGTTGAGCAGATGCCTGACCAGCAGCATAACCCAACGCGCTTAGTCAGGCCTTGAGTGCATGCTTACATATTTGTGTACCTATGAAAGTGGATTTCATTTTACGTAATTTCGCCAGAGGACAACACTCTCGTTGCCATGGGTTCTTTTTCAGTGCGCCAAGTGCGTGCTGCACACGGGACCTCGGTTTATCGTCTCATCCGAAAGACTAGATGCTCAGTTTGATTTTCCAGTCAAACTTAGGAGAAAGGGCGAGAGCGGGATTCGAACCCACACCCTCACGGACTCTCTGTATTGGCAGCTGAGCGTCTTAACCATTCTGCCACCTTCCTCCTGAACAACAACAAGAAATCAGAAACAGAAATGCTCACATCCAGTACATGAACATAATATGTTGATGATTTAGGTATTGTGAAGAAAATATAACATGGAGTGTTGTGTACGATGATTTTTGTATGTGTATGTACATAATTTAGGGTTTGGTTGGATGTCTCTGCAGGGCTATGCATGTAAGTTTCCACTTTAGAGTCTGAATGCATGTTTTACACATAGGTTGTTGCAATGAACACCACAAATGAACATGTTTTACATGCAAAGGTACTACATAAACTAAAATATCATTATTATTATTTTAATCATTATGGTACCACACGAATCATACATCATGTTGGGAAGGTTACGTCAACACCAGAAGTGACATAAACAATTGAAGAGCATGCTATATCATCCTGTCACTCATGGTTTCTAGGTTCTACAAATGCATGACAGCATCAGTAGGAATAAGTTGACAGGACTGAGTTTTCATTGGATCCTGACAGTTAAAATGAAACCAACAGACATACACACAGAGGCAGAAACACACACACACACACACACACACACACACACACACACACACACACACACACACATTATATTATGATAATAATAACAACCAGAATAATAATAATAATAAATGACATTTATATACTGCATTTCTCTTAGTAAAGTTACACTCAATATGCTGGTAATCGCCCGTTTACATGCAGCCATGCCTAGAATGACGTAACCATACTCAACCATACACACATGCACAAATGAGTAGAAAACAACTAAAATTAACAGTGGAGAATAAACAAAGAAATAATAGATAAACCACATATGTATAAAGACAATCTTTATGAATGCATGTGTGTGTGAAGGTTTTTTAATATGCAAATGTTTTGCCATTCCTGAAAGCGTGTGTGTGTGTGTGTGTGTGTGTGTGTGTGTGTGTGTGTGTGTGAGCGTGTGTGTGTGTGTGTGTGTGTGTGTGTGTGTGTGTGTGTGTTTGACATGTTAACATGTATGCATGCAAGCAAGCAGATGTTTCCTGGATAACCATCCATCCATCCAATTTTGAACAGACCTGACAACCACTATGTTTTGAGTGTAGCATGCTCCACTGAGTTTCAGAATGCTACGAACGACACTTCGCTCACAATAAAAATGCGATGCTGTAGTTGCAAAACTGTACTGGTAGCCTTGTGGTAAAGAGCATGACTATGAAGCAAGTGTCCATGGGTTCGAATCCCATGTACGACGGGTGCAATAGCCGAGTGGTTAAAGCGTTGGACTGTCAATCTGAGGGTCCCGGGTTCGAATCACGGTGACGGCGCCTGGTGGGTGAAGGGTGGAGATTTTTACTATCTCCCAGGTCAACATATGTGCAGACTTGCTAGTGCCTGAACCCCCTTCGTGTGTATATGCAAGCAGTAGATCAAATACGCACGTTAAAGATCCTGTAATCCATGTCAGCGTTTGGTGGGTTATGGAAACAATAACATATCCAGCATGCACACCCCCGAAAACGGAGTATGGCTGCTTACATGGCGGGGTAAAAACGGTCATACACGTAAAAGCCCACTCGTGTGCATACGAGTGAACGTGGGAGTTGCAGCCCACGAACGAAGAAGAAGAAGAAGAAGAAGAAGAATCCCATATACGGACAGATATTTTAACTCCCCCTACACTAGACCTTGAGTGATTGTTTGGATGGTAGGTCTTTTGGATGAGATGATAAACCAAAGCTCTGTGTGCAGTACGTACTTTTGCACACATAAAAGGATCCATGGCAATTAATGCTTGTCTCTGGCAAAATTCTGAAGAAAATCACTTTGTGAAAACAAATTAACATGCAAACAGAGAAAAAAAAAACAAAAACAAAGGTAGTGCTCCACAATGGTGACATGGTCTCGTCGGGAAAGCAACGCAAAGTTCACAGACAGAAATATGTCGTAACAAACAGTAATACAATATGATTAAGATTCAAAATTCAAGCAGCATCCATGCAGTGCTACCATGAAGCTTACAGCAAAGAATACCTGTGCATTAGGCTTTCTTCTGCATGTTCAGACTGCGCTCTGAGCTCTGTGTGTTGATTTGACTTCAAAGTGTCACACGGTGGAATGAACAATGCTTTACAACACATCAAAACCTCCTGGCATGTTGAAATTTTTTAAAAAAAGTAGCCACACTGTTGATTATTTTGTCCTTTTGAAATGGCAGTCGGACTATGACTGAGTGTTGGTGCTGTTGCTGTCAGATGCTGGTTCGCAATGCTCATGATGAAAATGCTTCTCTACATGTATTTGTATTTGTATTTCTTTTTATCACAGCAGATTTCTCTGTGTGAAATTCGGGCTGCTCTCCCCAGGGAGAGCGCGTCGCCATACTACAGCACCACCCAATTTTTTTGTATGTTTTCCTGCGTGCAGTTTTATTTGTTTTTCCTATCGCAGTGGATTTTTCTACAGAATTTTGCCAGGAACAACCCTTTTCTTGCCGTGGGTTCTTTTACGTGCGCTAAGTGCATGCTGCACACGGGACCTCGGTTTATCGTCTCATCCGAATGACTAGCGTCCAGACCACCACTCAAGGTCTAGTGGAGGGGGAGAAAATATCGGCGGCTGAGCCGTGATTCGAACCAGCGCGCTCAGATTCTCTCTCGCTTCCTAGGCGGATGCGTTACCTCTATGCCATCACTCCACTTGTCTTGATAAGGGTTGGCAGGTCTGTATAAATACCATTACATCTTTGTTGTTGTTGTTGACGAAAACAAATAGTAACTAATTTACATACTGCTTCTTTTTTCTGTGGCTTAGCTTTGTCCAGGGCACGTGCGGCATCTTCAAAATTGATCATCAAACACGTCCTTCGGAAAAGCATTTCCTGCAAAAAGAAAACCAAAACTGTATGACCTAATAAAAAGTAATTTCCTGTCAAAATCAAGTTCAGTTACAAAAGAAAGTTAACTGTCTGCTTAGAAGGGCGAGAAAGTCAGTTCCACTTTTCAATTTTTAAGATATAATTATCATGTACAGCATCTGTTAGCAAGGTTATCATTGTAATGTTTGTTGGGTTTTTTTATGTTGGTTTTTTTTTTGCAGGTTTCATTCAATGCCGTATGATTCTAGTGCTTCCTTGCATTTCACAGTCAAAGCCTGAAATTTACTTCAACCCATAAAAACAAAAGAAGATAAAATATGTTTGTATGGACATGGCAGATAAAGGAATAGACACAAGTAGAAAAACAAAAAGGTACAGTAACAGAGGTAAGGTCAGTGGATAAGCAGGGTACTGTGTAATGGTACTATGTAATTTGAAATTTAAATAGTTTCCTTTCTCAATCTATCTGATAGTGTTTTCAACTTTGTTTTCACCACCATTCACCCTGACAGAGTCCATGTAACTCACCACTCACCCTGACAGTCCATGTAACAGTACCACCACTCACCCTGACAGTCCATGTAACACACCACTCACCCTGACAGTCCATGTAACACACCACTCACCCTGACAGTCCATGTAACACACCACTCACCCTGACAGTCCATGTAACACACCACTCACCCTGACAGTCCATGTAACAGTACCACCACTCACCCTGACAGTCCATGTAACAGTACCACCACTCACCCTGACAGTCCATGTAACACACCACTCACCCTGACAGTCCATGTAACACACCACTCACCCTGACAGTCCATGTAACACACCACTCACCCTGACAGACCATGTAACACACTACTCACCCTGACAGTCCATGTAACACACCACTCACCATGACAGACCATGTAACAGTACCACCACTCACCCTGACAGTCCATGTAACAGTATAACCACTCACCCTGACAGTCCATGTAACAGTACCAACAGTCACCCTGACAGTCCATGTAACAGTACCACCACTCACCCTGACAGTCCATGTAACAGTACCAACAGTCACCCTGACAGTCCATGTAACACACCACTCACCCTGACAGTCCATGTAACACACCACTCAGCCTGACAGTCCATGTAACACACCACTCACCCTGACAGTCCATGTAACACACCACTCACCCTGACAGTCCATGTAACACACCACTCACCCTGACAGAGTCCATGTAACACACCACCCACCATGACAGTCCATGTAACACACCACTCACCCTGACAGAGTCCATGTAACACACCACTCACCATGACAGACCATGTAACACACCACTCACCCTGACAGTCCATGTAACACACCACTCACCCTGACAGTCCATGTAACACACCACTCACCCTGACAGTCCATGTAACACACCACTCACCCTGACAGTCCATGTAACACACCAGTCACCCTGACAGTCCATGTAACACACCACTCACCCTGACAGTCCATGTAACACACCACTCACCCTGACAGTCCATGTAACACACCACTCACCCTGACAGTCCATGTAACAGTACCACCACTCACCCTGACAGTCCATGTAACACACCACTCACCCTGACAGTCCATGTAACACACCACTCACCCTGACAGTCCATGTAACACACCACTCACCCTGACAGTCCATGTAACACATGTAACAGTACCACCACTCACCCTGACAGACCATGTAACACACCACTCACCCTGACAGTCCATGTAACAGTACCACCACTCACCCTGACAGTCCATGTAACAGTACCACCACTCACCCTGACAGTCCATGTAACAGTACCACCAGTCACCCTGACAGTCCATGTAACACACCACTCACCCTGACAGTCCATGTAACACACCAGTCACCCTGACAGTCCATGTAACACGCCAGTCACCCTGACAGTCCATGTAACACACCACTCAGCCTGACAGTCCATGTAACACACCACCCACCCTGACAGTCCATGTAACACACCACTCACCCTGACAGTCCATGTAACAGTACCACCACTCACCATGACAGTCCATGTAACACACCACTCACCCTGACAGTCCATGTAACAGTACCACCACTCACCCTGACAGTCCATGTAACACACCACTCACCCTGACAGTCCATGTAACACACCACTCACCATGACAGACCATGTAACAGTACCACCACTCACCCTGACAGTCCATGTAACACACCACTCACCCTGACAGTCCATGTAACACACCACTCACCCTGACAGTCCATGTAACACACCACTCACCCTGACAGTCCATGTAACAGTACCACCACTCACCCTGACAGTCCATGTAACACACCACTCACCCTGACAGTCCATGTAACACACCACTCACCCTGACAGTCCATGTAACACACCACCCACCCTGACAGTCCATGTAACACACACCACTCACCCTGACAGACCATGTAACACACACCACTCACCCTGACAGACCATGTAACACACCACCCACCATGACTGTCCATGTAACACACCACCCACCATGACAGTCCATGTAACACACCACTCACCCTGACAGACCATGTAACACACCACTCACCATGACAGTCCATGTAACAGTACCACCACTCACCATGACAGACCATGTAACACACCACTCACCATGACAGTCCATGTAACAGTACCACCACTCACCATGACAGTCCATGTAACACACCACTCACCCCGACAGTCCATGTAACAGTACCACCACTCACCCTGACAGTCCATGTAACACACCACTCACCATGATAGTCCATGTAACAGTACCACCACTCACCCTGACAGTCCATGTAACACACCACTCACCCTGACAGTTCATGTAACACACCACTCACCATGACAGACCATGTAACACACCAGTCACCCTGACAGAGTCCATGTAACACACCACCCACCATGACAGTCCATGTAACACACCACTCACCATGACAGACCATGTAACACACCACTCACCATGACAGTCCATGTAACAGTACCACCACTCACCCTGACAGTCCATGTAACACACCACTTACCCTGACAGTCCATGTAACACACCACTCACCCTGACAGTCCATGTAACACACCACTCACCCTGACAGTCCATGTAACAGTACAACCACTCACCCTGACAGAGTCCATGTAACAGTACAACCACTCACCCTGACAGAGTCCATGTAACAGTACCACCACTCACCCTGACAGTCCATGTAACACACCACTCACCCTGACAGTCCATGTAACACACCACTCACCCTGACAGAGTCCATGTAACACACCACTCACCCTGACAGTCCATGTAACACACCACTCACCCTGACAGAGTCCATGTAACACACCACTCACCCTGACACAGTCCATGTAACAGTACAACCACTCACCCTGACAGAGTCCATGTAACACACCACTCACCCTGACAGTCCATGTAACACACCACTCACCCTGACAGAGTCCATGTAACACACCACTCACCCTGACAGAGTCCATGTAACAGTACAAACACTCACCCTGACAGAGTCCAGGTAACGAGCGAGAAAATCCAACTCGGAGCCCAACAGTTTTTCATCTGCTTGTGAGACTGTCTCCAGGCCTTTCTGTGGACACATGAGAACAAAGACAATACAGACTACTCATTCACTGAGCGAGCATAAGACAGTTACTTCCAAAAGCTGTAGTTGATGACTTTTCTTCCAAAATGTCATTAGCCAATGAAAAAAGATTTTGAATGATTATTCATTGCTTAGAATGTTTTCAGAAATTTTAAACTCCAGTCCAGTTGGTATCCTCCTTTGATGCATTATATTTAATACTGTTATTTATATTTACATTGTTGTAGGTTAATACTTGTTGATATGCATATATATATTCTCCTTCCCATGACAACTCATTCAATACACACTACAACCTCTTTAGACTTTTTCTTATAATATACTTTTCCTCTGATACATAACATGAACTTTTTATTTTTATTTATTTATTTTTTTTACACTAATATTCACATGCATTCCCTTTCCTTTATACACTACTCCTTTCCGTCAAAAAACACTTATAGTGAATAGACGTTAAACTGAAGAAAACAATACAGACCTAAAAAAATAAACACAATCACACCATATAGCGTAAAACAAATGTAAATTGGATTCTGAAAAGATTAAGACAAAAATATTCTAAAGGGGTCTGCCAGACCCACAATGTACATCAAAGGTTAGGTAAAATAAGCTGGGGACTTCCTTTTTTTCAGGAAGTTTCATTCACTGACGGTCTGTTTCTCTGTATCTTTTTTTAAACTGTGTGCGTTCCAGCTTATAGGAAGGGCAAAGCAGCAGTTGTTCGAAGCTGTGTGTCTTTTTTTTTGTTTTTTTTTGTTTGCTGCCCCATCATCTGCGCCGTTTCAGTGGCATTACTCCCACGCCGCTCATTTAGATTCCCCCATACACGGCCACACCCGGGTTCGTCCGTCGCAGTTCCAGCGTCGGCAGTCCACAGGGAACCATCGATGTTAGGTCGCCTGGAGGCCACACACCAGAGGACACCCTGCACTGATGCTGAGTCACTTCGGTGGTGTTCAGTGGTGCCTGTTCTGTTTTAACGTACTTAGGACACCACCTACTAATCCCCCTACTAACGACAATAATGGCTTAGTCGCGGAGCCAGACTGAGTGAGCGTTTCTCCCAGAGTGGAGACCGCCACCACATCCCTCAAACAACAGCCCCCCATGAATCTGCCGACACTAACGACATTGACAGGACTCACCCCAAGGACGGAAGTGGAGGGGTATCGAAACTGAGGTCACCATGAGAACAGGGCATGAAAGGTCACAGACTTTGAGACTGTTTTGTTTATATTGATGACGATGAAGGAGAAGGAGGATGACGATGATGATGACGATGTTGCTATGGAGGTCCGTGTGAGCTGTGTGTCTTTGTCAGATCTATTTTCTTCCATATATCTCTCTTAGTCTAGGGCCTGGCATACGAAGGTGGAGCCCAATCCTCTCCTGCCAGTGGGTGTCTGAATGACCCAACCTTTAGCTTCCGTCGTCAGAATTGTAGTATTCTTTGTCAACATTCACATCTTCAGTATAAGAGCCTTTCGCTTGCAATATTTTGATGATGGTAATTGGGGTGAAACGCTGTTAACGTCGTCTCTTTCACCGTTCGCATGGAGAGAGTTAACCTTCCACGGCCACAGTCTGGTAGCCATGGAGTGATGAAAATCGGAGTAAAAAGCCTTTCCCAAGGACACAACACCCGACTGAAATAGGGTCTCCAACTGTGATCATAGAATAGAATAGAAGAATAGAATATGTCTTTATTACCAAGTGTACCGAGGTGGATAGTACATAACAAGATACAAACATAAATCGAAAATCATACACGAACACAAATACAGTAGAAATAAGATACAGACAAGTGCATATCAAAATAAAAACTTCTGCATACTCACACATGCACGCACTGCACACACATACACATGCACGCGCGCGCACACACACCCACACACACAGACACAGACACACACACACGTTTGAACAGAAGCTGCATATTACATGTGGATGGAGCTGATGACTAGATATTCAGGTAGATGGTTGTTGGTTGCACAATTCTATTTATCACACTGGATTTGTTTGAGAGACAGGGCATTGACTGCTTTGGGGAAAAAGCTATTGGTTTTTGTCCTTATACTTCTGTACCATCAACCAGAGGGGAGCATCTCAAAAATCCCAAAAGCTGTATGTGATTCGTCCTGGCTGGTTGATCTTGCTCATGGGTGAACACTGGAGCAGGAGTCAGATACCTAACCAATTCTACCACAGAATCCCAAAATGCCACTTCTGCTGCAAGTTTCTTGGGCTGGCTGGCTGCCTTGTAAGTTGCACACAGACTGAGAACACCCAACACAAGAACTTGGACAGCCTACAAGCAGTAAAACTGATAGCTAGCAGGGTAATAAATTGCAAAGCGAGAAAGACATGTACACATGTGTACCTAGAAAATTTCACAACCCACGTAATTCGCCATTGTACTCACTCTGGAGCTGTCCATGGCTTCTGACAACCTCAGCAGCAATCTGTAGACAGAAAGCATACACACTTTACTGACTGCTGTCTGAAAGGATTTGAAAATTGTATGACTGACTAATGTAACCTGCTGACCCCGTCCCATCCTCTCTCAGCCCCCCCACACCCCCTCCCATCCTCTTCCCCCCTCCCCCCCCTCCAGACGTCAGATCACAGGCAACCCAGCTGTTGGCCTCACTGATGCAGGTGGTGCTGGGGGGGGGGGATGCTGCTGCCCTTCATCGGACAACAGAAAAGCTGTCGATACTGTAGGTTATGAAATAAACACAAGCGGGAACAACACAAAGAAAAGCAAGCGAAAATACTGCTAGTGCCACAAAAAAAATAATAAATAAACACAACGAAAATAAGATCCATAATTTAGGGATAGTCACATTTATTCAACGTCATCCTGCTCACTGAATCAACTAAAATCTTCGTCTTCAGTGTCTGAGTTGAAGAGAACCAGCACAACTTCCTCTGCCATCTTGTCACTGACTTCAGCCTCGCTTTCACTTCAGGAGCATGAAGGTGGAGGTCACTGCTGGTTCGTCGCTTGCACTGTCGTCTGCTAGGTACTCTTTTTGTCATAAAGATTTCTCTGTGTGAAGTTCGGGCTGCTCTGCTCTGGGAGAGCGTGTCGCAACACTGACAGCGTCACCCTTTTTTTTTTTTCCTCTATTTTTCTCTGCCTGCAATCTTATTTGTTTTCTCCCCTCCCATCCCATCTTCCCCCCACCCTTCCTCCCTCCCTGTTTTCTTCCCTACTTTCTAAAATTACTTTCCTTTTCATGTTTCACTTTCATCAGGCAATACCTGTGGTGATAATGAGTATGAATTTAATGTCCTGTTAATGTTGCTTGATAATACCATTATCTCATTCATTTGTTTTATTACTTCCATTGTTCATTAAGAAAAAGTGATCAATATTTATAATAGTGTGGTTCATCAGAACACATGCATGCTAAAATTGACTTGCAACATATGATGGGTGCCACAGCCGAGTGGTTAAAGCATTGGACATTCAATCTGAGGGTCCCGGGTTCGAATCTCTGTAATGGCACCTATAGTGGGTAAAGGGTGGAGATTTTTCCGATCTCCAAGGTCAACATATGTGCAGACCTGCCTGTGCCTGAACTCCCTTCGTGTGTATAGGCAAGCTGAAGATCAAATACGAATGTTAATGATCCTGTAATCCATGTCAGCGTTCGGTGGGTTATGGAAATAAGAATATTCCGAGCATGCACACCTCCAAAACGAAGTATGGCTGCCTGCAAGGTGGGGTAAAAACGGTCATATACATAAAAGCCCCTTCATGTACATACGAGTGAACGTGGGAGTTGCAGCCCTCGAACGATGAAGAAGAACTGCAAATATGAGCAACTAACACATGCACAAATGTAGATTATTTTGAAGTGCAACATATAAGCAAACTGTAAGCTTTCAGCTTGTTTGTGCTCTTCTGTCATTGCTTATATTTCTGATCTATGTGCTCCACTGAATGATTAAAGTTTTTCTTTTCTTTTCACACCATATACTATTGTAATAAACTAAAGACATTAATAATAATAAATAAAATAGGATAAAGTAGATAGGGCATAAGTCAATGGATGATTTTTGTTAGAGTCAGCAAGGACAGTTTTCCCCTGAATCAATCACATCAATCATCAGATACCGATATTTATAAAATAAAATTAAAAAACCCCACAAAATCCAACAATAATAACAACAACAACAAAAACAAAAAACAACAACAAAAAACAAAAACAAAAAACCCACCCAACAACACAGCACCCCCCCTCCAAAAAACAAAACAAAACAAAAAACAAAACAGAAAAAAAAAACAAAAAAAACCCAAAACACCAACACACACACACACACAAACATCATCACACCAAAAATCTCATGGGAAGAAGTGGTTATAAAAAGAACATTTGACAAATAATACAAGTATTAACTACTTGGGAAAAGAAAACATTGGCTTATAAAAGTTCCATTGCACATCAAATCTGGATACTTAATTTTTTTACATACAGGATGATTAAAGATTACTTTAAACCAACCCACTTGTTGACAGTTTGCGTGGACTCGTCTTTACCAGTCAGGACCGATGCCAGAGTTGACGTGAAGTTCTGGAGAGCACTGGTCATGCCTGTGGACACACACTACAAGCTGAGACAGACAGGTATCAGTATCAGCATCAGTATCAGTAGCTCAAGGAGGTGTCACTGCGTTCGGACAAATCCATATACGCTACACCACATCTGCCAAGCAGATGCCTGACCAGCAGTGTAACCCAACACGCTTAGACAGGCCTTGAGAAGAAAAAAAGAAAAAAGAAAGAAAAAAAAAGAAAATAATAGTAATTATAATAATGATAATAATAAATAAAAACAACATAAGAGACAGACAAACAGGCAGACGGACAGACAGGCAGGCAGACAAATAGACAGACAAGCAGGCAGACAGGTAGACAGACAGACAGACAGACAGACAGGCAGGCACGCAGGCAGGTAGACAGACAGACAGACAGGCACGCAGACAGAAATAGGCAGAAAAGAACAGAGGAAAAGAAAGACAGACACAGACACAGACACAGACACAGAGACAGTGAAAGACACAGGCAGCAACTGAAGAAATACTGATGAATTAAGCACGGCATTTTTTTAGTATCATATAAATCAGAACTTTGATTTTGGTTGCAAAGACTCATTTGGATCTAGTCTTTATTTTATTTTTTTTCATTATTTCTAAATAATCGATCTAAATTCTGGTGGAACAATCTCCAAATGTGCTTCATTCATCACCTTTTTTTTTTTTTTTTTTTTTTTTTTTTTTTTGCAAAAGGAGCCAAAACATATTCTAAATTGTTTTACAAGCCTGGGTAATAATAATAATAATTTTTTTTTTTAAGTCTTCAAGAAGACATGTATTCCTTTGTAATATAATTCTTTAAAACCTCTTAAAACAGCAAACAGAAAGTCAAATACTCTAACTACTTGCCTGTTGCTCCTGTCACACTATCATCCGATTAACGGCAAGGCAAAATAAAGAAGAAACTAATTGTTTGTCCAACAGTTACACCATAAAATTCCTAACAAGCGATTTACATGTGTGGCAACTGAAAACAGCAACAACAAAGAACCATAATCCACTGTATCACTGTCAGTCATGTTTATCTACTTATCATTTTATTCTATTTTATTACTTTAAAAAGAAGTATTTGTGATGTATTAGTTTCTGGTCTTTCTCTGGTGATTTGCTATTCCTTTTGAGTTTGTATCTTCAGTTTTATTTTCTTCATATCCAATGATACTGCTATATTCACTGATAATAATAATTAACAACAACAATAATAATACACATGTCCGCATGATCATCTAGCTGACAATGTCAAACCAAAAAAACAAAATAAAAAACAAAAAAGCATACGTACATCCTCTACGTACTGAGACCAGTTTGTAATTTAATAAAGTTATATATGTTTCTTTTCTTTTCTTTCTTCTTTTTTTTCCCTGTTATGATTCGCTTTCCGTTTGTTAGGTATGTTTCATTGTTTATCTTCTTTATGTTTTGTAATGATCTGATAAAAAACAAAAAAAAACAACTACATAAAAAAACAAAGAAAACAAACATAAATGGTTTTCACCAAGTGCCTGATCCCACAACACTCAGAAGAGTTCACAAAAAGTTCATGCCACTTATGATCTACCATACAAGGATGTAAGTAAAGTCTCCACGGTGAGAAAATCCACCAGGAATACACTACACCTGACACAGTGAAATGTCCTGCTGTGTGCATTGCTGTCATGATACTGTCAACTAATGAACAAAGATTTCTTCTTCTTCTTCTTCTTCTGCGTTCACTCGTATGCACACGAGTGGGCTTTTACGTGTATGACCGTTTTTACCCTGCCATGTAGGCAGCCATACTCCGTTTTCGGGGGTGTGCATGCTGGGTATGTTCTTGTTTCCATAACCCACCGAACGCTGACATGGATTACAGGATCTTTAACGTGCGTATTTGATCTTCTGCTTGCATATACACACGAAGGGGGTTCAGGCACACGGCTGCTCAGCCGAGCACAAAATCCACGTCTTTAGTTTCCGAGCAGCGTCTAGCGTCTGGGGTCAAACTTTTTTTAATGCCAGACTTTCCCACCACACTCTGCATTGGCCGGCGCATTCACCGCGCGCGGTATTTCTGGCCCCGCGTGCCAAACCTGGACACTGCCTTCTTTGTTTCACTTGGCCCCGCAGCCCCTGCCCCACTTTTCTCACGCTTCCATAGCATCCACACATTTCCTGCAGCGATTACACTCACCCTGCTCTACATGCCCCTGCTGCTTGCACTCACCATGCTACAGTGTGTTCATTTAAACACTTGTTGTGCTGACAAGAAAAAATCTACAACTCAAAAGGGTGGGCTGATCTGCATGCAGGCATGCTAAATGTTTTGGTGATTTTTACGATTTCATTGTAATAAGCGTATGTTTTCTTAGAGAGGGATTTAAATTTTACGATTTTTGCGATCATGTTTCTGCTTGACCTTCTCTTCTCTTTCTTCATGCATGTTTCAACCGTTGCCGCAACAATTGCTATGTAAGAAAATATATTGTGTTTGGAGTCAATGGAAAGCTCATTTTGCATTCTTTGTAGAAACCCACTTCTTTTGTCGTTATTTCCAATCCATCCGGGAAGATGATGCGCGAAAGAAACAAAGCAGATTTACCGCTGAACAAGCGTACAGCGAGTGCCGCTGGCACGGCCTGTTTGTCAGCCACGTTTATTTATATCCATGCCCTACTTCCTGGGTTCATGAACTTTCGCTGGGCCAACTAAAGTGCCAGCACTGAACATCCGTGAGGCACTAGCTGGTCTGCACATATGTTGATCTGGGAGATCGTAAAAATCTCCACCCTTTACCCACCAGGCGCCGTCACCGTGATTCGAACCCGGGACCCTCAGATTGACAGTCCAACGATTTAACCACTTGGCTATTGCGCCCGTCGAAGAAAGATTTCATTCTTAAACAATACACCTTTTTGTTCAGACAATAACTTATAACTGTGCATTATTTCTATATTACATACATGTTCATTACGTCCTGTGTAATCATGCCACTTAGGCCCGTCATGCCAACGCTCAGCTTGTATCACAGACTGACATAAGCTTACAGCTGGCCCAACAGCAAAGTGAGAGCTGTATTATCAATGGTTTCTCCATTGCAATGGGAAGTCATTTACAGCTCAGTCA
>NC_134899.1:9799110-9821610 GCF_041734735.1 Babylonia areolata
CTCCTTGCTGAAGTACTCATCTATGTCCTGGCAATCAAGGGAAACAAGCTTACAAAATAGGACTTCGCACACACACACACACACACACCACACACACAGAGGGACACACACACACACACAGAGCCATACACACACACACTCTCTATCTCAAAACCCAAGAACGTATGTGCTTCTGTGTGTGCATGTGTGTGTGTATGTATGTATGTGTGTGTGTCTGTGAGTGCGTGTGCATATGCATATGTGTGTATGAGTTTGCGTACGCATGTGTGTGTGTGTCTGTGTGCGCACGCATGCATGTGTGTGTGTGTGTTTGTGTGTGTTTAGAATGTTACATATAGATTTAGCAAGAGACTATTATTTTATTACCATTGTACAATAGCAGACAGGTATATGTAAACCATTTCATTTTATAATGGAATGTCCCAATTATGATCAGTTACGAAATAGATATGTTCCTAAAAAAATATTTGTCTCCAAAATTGGTTTTTAATTTCTGTAATATGCTCAAAGGAGGCAAAAAAGTCATTTGAGCCGTAAGTAAGATGATTAGATTTGCAAATGTTGCCTAGCTACACTTTCGGAGTTAAAAGACATTTGTGTTTTCTCAACTTTTATGTGACATTGTTGTGTGTTTGGAAGTGGTTTGTTCTGGGCATGAAAAGATTATTTTGCAGTAATCCTCCATACTCCAATAGGAGTGAAAGGATAATTAAAACTTGTAACTTGTGTTGGCACGTGTGCGCACTTGTTATCACCACCTGAAGTCTCTCCTTTGCTGACACTCTTTGCTTGTCACCACTCACTTTGTGCTGGCTTTTCCTGGCAGAGTCAATGGTCGTCGACAACCATCCCATCAACCCCTTGGACACTTTTGTTGGGGCAGCGGCCTGCGACAGACAACACACACTACAGCACAGTCATCCTTCTTCTTCTTCTTTTTCTTAGTTCGTGGGCTGCAACCCCCACATTCATTCGTATGTACACAAGTGGAGGAGGAGGAGGAGGAATTTTGTTTAATGTCCCGTCACACATATCGGTGATTGAAGACTATTTTGTTAAAGTATTCATGAATACATTTGAGTATTATCGGTTAGAATGGGTGGGAGATGTGAATGAATGGAGGGTTGGGGGAAACTGGGCAAATGAGGGTGAAATGTGAGTGAAATTTGAAAAAAAAAAAAAATCTAAATACAATTACAGGAAATTATTTAAAGGACTTCGTAAAAGAGAAGTCGTTAAACTGACAAGTGAAACAACTGATAATGAATGCAAAAAGTCAAAAACATCAACGTTCTCAGTCACTTGTGAAGACACTTTCCTGTACATAAGGCTTCATCAAGCTACAGTCAAAAATTATATGCTCAATTGTCAGGTTACTAAAAGCATATGCACTTGACATTAGAAAAATACTTGGTCCGTAATGAATTTGATAATAGTCTGAGAGCTAAACTCAGAATTGGTCTGCGAATCGGACCAAAGTCTCTCAGACTTTAGTACACAAGTGGACTTGAACCTGAATGACTAATTTTACCCCGCCATGTAGTATAATATCAATTACTTGCTGCATTGTGTACAGTTGTTTTCTTCACGTTTTGTCCCTGATTTCTGCCCTGACGGGCCAGGTTGAGACTCTGCACGCTTCAAGTGTTTACACACCGCTCAACCGGTGGCTGGACATTATGTCATTTTTCTCTGCCACCGGTAAAGCGGTGGTCAGGGCTCAAAGAGTTAAAACATGCCTGATGTGGTCAATATTCATGACTCTCGCTGCAGCACTTTGAGTCTCCTTTAAAACATGCCTGATGTGGTCAATATTCATGACTCTCGCTGAGGCACTTTGAGTCTCCTTTAAACCATGCCTGATGTGGTCAATATTCATGACTCTGGCTGCAGCACTTTGAGTCTCCTTTAAAACATGCCTGATGTGGTCAATATTCATGACTCTTGCTGCAGCACTTTGCACTGCTGGAAGATGTCTGTCCCTGTGGAAGTCCCGCAAGAGGACAGCTGCAATAATATAGACGCACGAGAAGCTGGCTGATCTGCTGGACAAAAGGGGAGAAAACTGTAACGTCAAGGCCTGCTGGTTGTTCAGTGGGGGCTTCCATGAGGGCCCCGGCAAGACCCGCAAGGAAGCTTTCCATGGCAGCGGTCGATTCTAAAGAAGATCTGAGAGCTTCCTCCAGATCCATATAATTACGCGACCTGGTTGAAGACATAATTAGACAAATAACAAGGACGCCAAAGAATCGATAGACAGATAGAAAATACGAAAAAAAACTTAGCCGTATGCAGTGCACAGGAACAGGTGTCGAGATGGCTGCCAGAAAAAGAGGGCGCTAGCCAGGGGGTCACAGGGGAGGTTACCTACTTCCGGGACATAATCAGCCGTAGCTACTTTCGTTTTCTCCGCACAGGGGGATAGTAGTTTGCACAGGACAGGAATGTCAGACCCCTGCCGGAGTCTGCACTAGTGGGTCACGGTTAAGTATGTGTAATTAAATATAGTTTTGACAGAATGAGAGAGACAGCTACAGTAAAAGCTGCTTCAAGGGTTAGGTAAAAACAATGTTTTGTTTTTTGTTTTTTTTTCAATTAAGTAGTTTCCCACCTCTTTCTCAGACAAAAATGCTGCCAGAGTTTTGTCTCTTCCGAAGGATGGGTGTGTCAACATCAATGTCAGATACCTGAAAACACAATTGAAATGTATCAATTTCAGAACAAAAACTAAACTGTCAATCAAAGAATATTTTATGCAATGCACGTTTAGTGAAATCTTTGTGATCCTATTAGTAAGGTCTACATCTTTCTTAGTTACATATCACTATCGGTACAAGACCCAAACCAGTCAAAACTTAGTATGCCCACTGTGGAAATTGTAAAAGAGATCAAATGCATTGTTTATGCTGTGCGATTCAAAGTTGAAGACAAGAGAGAAACTAAAAAAAAATGTTAGAGCCAGCCTAATCTCTCCCATCTTAATAGGTAGATGTGTGCAACAAATCAAAAGATGGTGAAACATCAATGTATATGTTTGTACCTATCACTTAACGTAAGCGAGACACTGTGTTTATAACAGACAATATACCTATATTTTTGCAATAAGCATACACATTGTAAAATACTACTTCATTTTGGGGCACAAACATATACCTTGATGTTTCACCATTTTTTGATTTGTTGCACACATCTACCTATTAAGATGGGACAGATTAGGCTGGCTGTAATATTTTTTTTCTGAGTTTTTCTCTTGTCTTCAACTTTGAATCACAGAGCATACCAGGACAAAATGCATTTTATCTCTTTGGAGAGAAAAACATCTCACTGCCACAGAGACGGAATTTGGCTTAGAGGCAGGGTGTTGCTTCACTTGAGAATGTAGGCGTGCCTTAGTTTTTGATAATCATTGGGCTTGGGTTTATTCTCTGACATCCAGGATTTGATGTTATTAGGATGATTCTTTCCTGTGATGCTATTGACTGTAAAACTGTATACGTGGTTGGAGGGGCAGAGACATAAGAGCTGAATGTCATTAACAGATGACTAGGCAATATGAACATGCCATAATGCTTTCAGCAAACACTTTACTTCTGGATTGCCTTGCATTCCAGATCAAAGTTGTCCGGCCTGAGGACATGGCAGTCAGACCCCAGCTGCTTTTTGGTCTTGGACTCCACACTCTTGGGATCAATTTCTGGCCGGGCTGGCAGGGGTGGAACCTGGAAAAGTAAAAGGAAAACCTTGAACTTTGGATAATACGACAAATCATGAACAGTAAAAGTCAGCAATGCACAAACATGATGCATACAGAGACATAATTATACACAGCTGAATTCGTATAAAAAGTGATACATAGGGGATATATATGTCTATCTTTTGTAAATCTTGTTTGTATACCAAATGGACCTGGATTTTTTTTTTCATGACTTTTTGAATTGTAAATGTTCACTGAAAAAAAAAAGATAAATAAAAACAACTGTACATCTGCAATACAGAACTTTGTCTTGTTTGAGTTTCATCATTACATCAGTTAAGGTTAAAGGCTCATAACCTTTCACAGCCCCCAGGGCAGAAGATTCACAGTGTTTTGGACCCAGCACAGGAAGGTGAGACCCAGTCCTATCTACCACAGTCTTAAACTTCCACTGCCAAAGTCAGGTACCCATTCACACCTGCATGGGTGGGGTGACAAAACTGGAGTAAAATGCCTTTCAAAGGACACAACATCAGTCTAACGCTGAACTGATTCTGCCACTGACCTTCATATGAGAAAACTCTCAACAACCTGCTGCTCCACAAAGAACATTCACTTATGGATCAAAGTGTTCAGAGTTATAAACATTCATTGTTTATAAATGAAGAAAGGCACAAACAAACAAGTCAGTGAAACAAAAATCATATCCATTCAATTTTGAATGAATAAAATAAAGCAAAAAAGAATAACCCTTGATGCAAACATGTTCCGTGGTCTGATTATCCCTGTCATTGCCTCCCTTTTTAATTGTTTGCACACTCATTCAAAATGTTTTTTGTGTGTTTTGTTTTCCTTTTCATGTTGTTTGCTTATTGTTGTTTACTTTGTTTGTTTTTGTGGGAGTCAAACAAATTCCCAGCGTGGGTGTCACCTAATTTTGAAATACTGAAAAGTTGCAGCCAGGGTTGATCTCGGGATGCTTGGAGTGAGTGGTCTGGTCGTAACGTGTCAACAAAGGAATCAACAGAACAAACTGTGTGACTAAAGTAAAGGTAAAATTGCATGAGTTGGGTTTGGGTATGCATGGATTAATCAAGGTGTTGGCAATGTAAATGCATTTCAGCATTTTTTTCGAAACAGACTTATTGACTGTCGATGGTAAGAATGGATTGCTCATATTCAAGACAGTAACAGATTTGATTTGTATCAACAGTTTAATACGCTGCACTGTATTCCAACGTACAGATGAAGACAGATAAGCATTCAAAATTCATAATGACAAGTTTTAGATTTGGAGACCACAAACTAGAAGTGATCTCATTTGTCCATGAGCATATAGAATTGAACCCACATTCATCAGTATTTTCTTCCCATCTGCTAGACCTTGTGTGGTAGTCCGGATGCTAATCTTTCCGGTGAGACGATAAACCAAGGTACCATATGTAGCGTGCACTTACAAATAAAAGAACCCACAATATCAAGGGTTGTCACCAGCAAAATTTTGTAGAAAAATCCTCTATGACAGGAAAACAAATACACTTGCATACAGAAAAAAAGGCTGGCACTGCACTGTAAATCTGACACACTCTTTCTTAAGCCATTCATGAATACACAAACCAACAACAAGCAATCCAAACTTATACATGTACAGCCTCATATTTACTTGACAATGCTTATCATTTGATGCTTATTGAAATAACCTTTTTCAGCTGCATTTATGCATTTGAGTTTTGATTATCATCTGTGAATGCACCGGATGTATTTCATTGCTGTTAGAATGTTTTTATATCATGTATATATATATATATTTTACCGGATCATGTTTGGCATTTTGAGCAGCATTAATACTGGATATCGTGCAGTAGAAAAGCTATATGTATTTATCAGTATTAATATTATTACTATAATAATAATAGTAATGGATACTTGTTGAGCACCTTCCTCCCTTGAAGGGACCTGAAAACGCTTTACAATAAACATTAAACACAAACACACACACACACGCAATAACTTACAAAAAGGAAAAAGAAAAAAAATAATTTGATGCACAAAAGCATAAAACAGATTCAAAGACTATACGCCTATCACATTTCTTAATCAACAAAAACCCACAATGATGCCGTCAGTCTCGTTGTCGGTCACCAGGCAGTGATGAAGCCACTCGATGTCCTGGAACTGTCGTGTGACCACCATGCCCCGGTCTCCCTCGACACGCGTGGCCATGATGGTGAACTGTAGGGTGGTGCCGTCTTTCACTGCCTCCGTCACCAACACACGGAAGATGGGCAAAGTTCCAGTGTTCAAGGCGCCGTCGGCAGCTGCTGTGACGCTGTCCTCTTCTGGTTCCTCTGGATCTTCGTATGGGATATCAGGACATTCTTCTTCCTGCTCGACATTGAAAAAAAAGGTGATGCTGTCCGTCATGTAGTATAGTGTGTTGTAATTACAGCAGTGCATTATTATGTGGTGTAGCAATGTGTGGTGTAGTGTAGTTACAAAAGTTTACCAGTGTGTGTTGTAGTGCAGTGTAGTGTAGTGTGGTGTGGTGTGGTGTAGTGTAGTGTAGTTACAGCAACATGCTATTGTGTACTGTAGCGTAGTGTAGTATGGTTAAAACTATATACCAGTGTGTGCTGTAGCATAGTGTAGTAAAGTATTGTTATGCTATCGTAGAGTGTGTAGCAGTCTGAAAGAGTCACGTGTTGTGTTGTGCTGTACCTTGCTGTATCAATCATGCAATGGGTTGTCATGCAGCTTGATGTTACATAATGTAGTGAACTGAACTGTATTGCGTCATAAAATGGCAGACTTGTCTGTGTGAAATCCACACTGTTCCAAATGCAGTGACTGTATTGCTGCAGAGCAATGTCATCTTTTTATTGATATTTTCTGTATGAGATTTGTTAATAAGTTTGTTTTCTTATCAAAGTGTACTTAACAATGACAATCTTTTTGCTGCCATGCCACAGGCTGTTTATGTACACACATGTGCATGTGCATGCAGTTCATCATATAATCCTAAAGACTATATATAACACCCAGATAGGTGCAATAGTCAAGTAGTTAAAATGTTGGACTTTCAAATCTCATCAAATCCCAGTCACAAACAGTAGAGGGTCAACAGTGGAGATTTTTTCCAAAGTCAACAGTCTAAGTGCATGACCTCCCTTCATATGTATACACATGCGGAAGATTAAATGTGAAAGTTAGAAATATCTATAATCTACATCAGCATTCATGCAGTTGATACAAGAACAAACCCAGCATATATATATATATATATATATATATATATATATAGAGAGAGAGAGAGAGAGAGAGAGAGAGAGAGAGAGAGAGAGAGAGAGAGAGAGAGAGAGAGAGAGACATGGTTGCCAATATGTGTGATATGGGTAAATATAGTTTTACACACAATGAGCCCACTTGTAGATCTGTATGTGTATGAGTGAAAGTGGAAGTCTTAGTCCACAAAGACAAGTTCAGGGCCTACTGAAGTCCTGGCTTAGGGGCTTTCTTTTCTTTCTAGCTTTTAGAGAGAGAGAGAGAGAGAGAGAGAGAGATGATCAGCAGAGATACAGGAGGAGGGAAAGGGAAAAAAGGAGGATTAAAAAGCAGTGTTATACAAAAAAAAAAACCCAAAAAAAACATAGTAAGATACATATATGTGTATTCACCATTAATCAATATGGGTAGGGGGTGGGGTTGTGGTATGTGATGTAACAAACTTAGTATTCAGTCATTTCACACACACACACAGCACAGCACACCACCACCACCACCACCTGAACCAGTGAAGACCTGACATTATTCACATGTAAATTATATCTTACGTTGTGACAGGGAAATCCACACACACACACACACATTCACATGCAATTAACATGTATGCGCTCATTCACTCACTATAATGTAATACACAATCAGACACACTCACTTACCTGCCATCAGGTGTGAAGAAAATATGTATCTTTGTATGTATATATGTGTGTGGGGTTGGGGGTGGGGGATATGGGCGTATGTGTGTGTGCTTGTACAAGTAACTGTTCATCTGTGTGTGTGTGTGTGTGTGTGTGTGTGTGTGTGTGTGTGCCGTGGAAGCTGCGATACGTAGCCTAGAAATGAGTGTGTGGTGGAGGGGGTAGAGGAGGTGTAGGGTAATGTGTGTGTGTGTGTGTGTGTGTGTGTGTGTGTGTGTGTGTGTGTGTTGGGACTCATGTACATTTATGTGTATTTGACTGTGCATTCATATCTGTGAAACTGCATGTTTGGTGCATATACGTTATGCATGTGTGGGTTATGTGTGAATGTGTGTCTTCATGTTTTACATTTATTTGCTTATTTATCATCATTGTTTTCTTATTTATTTATTTATTTATTCATTATTATTATTATTTTTAGTATTATTACTACTACTACCATTTTTATATTGTAATTATTTATTTATTTATTTATTCATTTCCTTATTTATGAACGCTTATCTATTATTTATTCATTTTTTTTCTTTTTTTTCAAGGCCTGACTGCTTGGCAGATGTGGTGTAGCGTATATGGATTTGTCCGAACGCAGTGACGCCTCCTTGAGCTACTGAAACTGAAACTGAAACAAGTGTGAAGAAGACTACACAGCATACAATCGATAAAATTGTTTATACAAGTATACATGCTCAGATCTCCTGTGCGCTTGCGCCACACACACACACACACACACACACACCTGCACACGGATACCTGCACGTCGCTCGCTCAACGACAATATTTTGGGCGGAACAAAAAAAAAAGGGGGCGTGTACTGTTTTCTCAGTGAAAGTTGGCAAGTCCAACTTCAACGTCGAAAGAAATGTAAGACAAAACAAAACAAATTACAAACACACATGTAATTATGGTAGCAATCACGAAAGGACATGGTAAAAATATAGTTCAAAGAATCTTACGTTCGACATCATGACTGCTGACAAACTTTCGAACACAGCACAGATTGTCGGGTTACTGTCCTCTTCCGGAAGATATCCTCTTTTGGTGAGATCCGTAAATGGTAAGACTGTAGAAAAGCAAACGATCTTCGAGAAAACACCATTTGAGAGTTTGTAACTTTGGGAATGAGGGCCAGGATTGCACAAAGTTTATAATTAGTTGTTTGGACTGGCATGACATACACCTTAGCCCTCCTGCATCCAATCAACGTGACTATTTGTTTGTGAGTGTTTTGCATACGCCATGGTACGTAAAATATATATGACCAATATCCACAAAATAATTTAATTTTGGATCGTGTTGGAAGATTTTTTTTTAAACGGTTAGATCTAGGTATTTCAAAATCAGGATCAGGATCAGGATCTGTGGCGTTGTTTTATACAACTTAGCCATTTTTGGCTTTTTATGCCCCTTCAAATTTACTCCTTTACATTGTTGGTCAGGTCGTTGACTAGCTCAGTCATTTTATCCATCAAAGTCATATTTCGCTTTTGTCAATAACTCGTGTTTATCTATGAGGTTCTTAAAAATATTTATTCTAGGTGCACGTTTGATATTGTTTGTTAATTTGTTCCAATAGTTTGTTACTCTGTTACTAAATGTAAACTTTCTGAGATTTGTTCTGGAATACTGTTTAAATATTTTGTCTGTACTGACTACTGTTTCTTGTAGTGTCTACCTTTGGAGTACAAAAAAAGCATGCTTTGTTTACATCGTCAAACCCATTTAATATTTTTTACGTCTGTATCAAGTCCCCTCTTAATCTTCTTGCTTTAAGTGATGGTAGTTGTAAGTACGTATCTTTCTTGATATGAATAATCTTTTATGCTATAGACCAGCTTTGTTGCTCTTCTTTGAGCCCTTTCTATGGCTTGTGACTGCTTGCTTGGGTACCATACAGTGTTTCCATATTCTAGGATAGGTCTAACTAATGTTTTATATAACCGTAAGAAAGTAACCTTATCTATAAATGTAAGTGCTCTTTTTATTATTCCAATCATTCTGTTCACTTTGTTTATACTATTTGTTATATGTTTGTCAAATAATAAATTTTTGTCAAATGTGACACTTAAGTCTTTTTCCTCATCACATTTTGATACTTTTATTTCTTTGTCTCCGATTTTCATTATGTATCCTTTCTTTGGGTTTGATTTCCCAATATGAAGGACTTTACATTTTTTAGCATTAAAATATAGATTCCATGTGTCTGACCATTTTACTAATGTTTCAATATCTTTTTGTAAATCCTGATAGAATTTTGGAGAGTTGTATAATTTTGTGTCATCTGCATAAATTTTACATGTACTCTTTAGTTCGCAAGAGAGATCATTTATGAATAAAGTAAATAGTACAGGTCCTAATATACTACCTTGTGGTATGCCACTTATAGCATCAGCTTTACCAGAGAAGGAACTACCAATCCTAACCCTTTGAGTTCTTTTTGTTAGAAAGTCCCTTGTCCACCCAAGTATGTTTCCTGTTATTCCGTATGATTCCAGTTTCTTTAGTAGTCTTTCATGTGGTACAGAGTCAAATGCTTTTTGGAAGTCTAAATATATCACATCTATGTTTTCTCCCAAATCTCTCTCTTTTGTAAAGTCCTCCATCACTTCCAGAAGTTGAGTCACACATGACCTATTTTTGCGGAATCCATGCTGGCACTCAGCATACAATTTATTATCAGTCATATGCCTAACAATAGCCTCTCTTATGAATGATTCTAATAATTTACATATACATGTTAAGCTCACTGACCTGTAATACCCTGGGTCTGTTCTTGTTCCTTTTTTGAAAATTGGTATAACTGTTGCTGTTTTCCAGTCTATGGGCACAGTCTTCTCCTCAACTGATTTGTTAAAGAGTATGTATAATGGGACTGCAATCTCTTCACTCATCTCTTTTAGTATTTTTGAAGGAATGGCATCAGGACCACAAGCTTTGTTTGGATTCAGAGTTTTAAGTTTCTTTTTTCTAGCTTCAACTGAAATATCTACACTATCCAAAATCTTACCATTTGACTTTGAAGCTGCACTTAGAGAAGGTACAGTACTTGTCTTCTTTTGTAAAAACACTAGGAAAAAAAAAAAGAATTCAAAATATCTACTTTTCCACTGTCTGTTTCTACTGTGTCTCCATCTTTAGTTATTAATGGACTCACTCCCGTTTTCATTTTAGTTTTTGATTGTACATATCTCCAGAAAGCTTTAGGGTTGTCTCTACATTCATTTGACAGTTTCTTTTCAAATTCTTTTTTGGCTTCCCTTATTTTTTTTTTATTACATACATTACGTGCCTTTATATATTTTTGATAGTCTCTCCTTTGTTTGGTAACTAGGAACTTTTGGTACAATTTGCGTTTTTTTTTTTTTTTTTATATATATATTTTTTTTTTTTTACAAATTTCAGTGTGTTTGCATTCATCCATCTTGGTTTCTGTTTATTATTATTTTTGGTGGTTTGCTGTGGGACATTTTTTTCTATTGTAGAATGTAGAGTGGTTTTTATTTCTTTCCAGCATTGTTCCACACGGACTTCATTTAGTTTTTGCCAGTCTATCATCTTTATTTCTTCTCTCATTTGTTTAAAGTTCCCTTTCTTAAAGTTATACGATTGCTTGGGTTCTTCGCATTCCTGGTCATCACCTGAGTACAATGAGAACATAAGCACTTCATGGTCACTTTTACCTATAGGGGCTAGATGTTCTATATCTGATATTTTGTCTTCATCAGTAACTATTACCAAATCCAGTACATTTGCTTTTTGTCCTTTTGTCTTGTTGTTTGCTTTACTACCTGAGTCAAGAATCCATCATGTAAACAGTTTATGAATGTGTCCTCTTTTACCAGAACATGTGCCTTTCCGACTGATACCTGGGAAGTTAAAATCACCTGTAATGCAGACAAAGTCAAACTGCTTCAATCTTTGCTCACTCAACAGATCAAACATTTTTTCCTTCATTTTCAATTTTTTACTTGGGCTTTTGTATATAGTTCCAATCAATACCTTCTGTCTATCTTTAGTTGTAAAAGTAATCCACAAGCTTTCTTCAAAGCTATTTTCCATTAGTGTGTGTTCTTTAGCATTTATGGTATCATTAACATATATTACTATGCCTCTCTTGGGTTTCTCATTAAAAAAATAATTCATAGCTTGGAATTGAATATTCTTTTAAGTTTACTTCTTTTTGGTTCTTTGATATAGATTCTGTTACTATAATGGTATGTGGTTTACTCTCTTCTATCAAAACAAGTAGTTCATCTTTCTTGTTTAGAAGGCCATCTGCGTTTGTATACAAAAGTGAATGACTTTCCTGTACGGTTTTTCTAACATTAACAAACTTCTTTTTACAACTATGTACATGGTCTTGTGCTTTGGGGTTAAGTCAGTTTTTTTCCCCTGGTCTCCCTGGCCAGGCCTGGGTTTCCATTGGACATGCACTATCTTCCTACCTCGGAAGTATCAGAAGTATGTTTCAAAATTAATAAGTAACTGTGCCTGGAAGGTGGTTGTTTTTTTCACAATATCTGAGAATTATACAAAAAACAATTCTATGTTTGTTTTTGGTGGGGGTGGGAGGAACTGAAGAGGAGACAAGGATCACTTCATATAAGATATATTAATGTTTGTATTATGGCGGCTGTCCTCGGTCAGAAACAGCTCTGTACGCTTTGCAGAGTCATTCGTACAACCAGCTGTCTGTCTGGGTAGAGCCACTGACTGCTGCCAATGAAATGGGCACTTGTCATTTATTTCCTGTCTCATTCAGTCAGTTTGTAGTCACGCGCACACTCAGACAAAAACAAACAAAAACAACAACAAACCCCTACTATTACTCCTGAGCAAGTATACTGGCAACTCAAATCAATTTTTTGTTAGACTGGAACAAGCAAACAAAGAAAAAAAGCCGGAAAGCTTATAAACGTTCCTCAAACTGAACTCAAGTTAACTGTAACGTACATTTTACGTGTATAACCTGTTAATTTATCCTGCCATGTAGGCAGTCATACACTGTTTTCGGGGGTTGTTTCCCCAATCCACCAAATGCAGACATGGATTACACTATCTTTAACACGAGAATTTGATCTTCTGCGTACGCATGCTCACTATATAGGGGGGCTGAGGCACTACCAATGTAGCAGCTCTGCACATGTTGACTTTGGAGATCAGAAAAAAATTCACCCATTATCATCCATAGGTGTGGTGGGGATGAAACTCAGGGAACTGGGCATATAACAATATGTTTATGTCGTTCGATGACTTAACGACTGAGTCATACTTAACATTTTATGTACTTCTCTTTTGTTACAACAGATCTCTCCCCATGGAGAACACATTGCTGCAATTAGAGTGTCATTCTTCTTGTATTTTTTTTATGCCTGCAAGTGTATTTGTTTTCCGATTTAAGTGGATTTTCTACAGAATTTCGCTGTGTTTTTATGTGTGCTATAAGGTCATGTGAATGGGGAGGGGTGGTGGGGGGGGGGGCTGGCTGGCAAATCAAATTTGTACCAGTACACTCAGATTCTCTTTTTTACTATTTGGATGCCTTACCACAAGGTCAACAAACCACATAACAATGTATGAATACAACAATAAGCTTTTCAATAAGCTTTTAAGACAACACATTCATGCAGTCATTTAATAAGGATGTCATAATGATATTATCATAATATATTGAGGTGATGTCTGAATAGTGTTTTCATACACAAACTGTATTCAAAAATGAAAATGTTCTCTTAATCAGTCCATTCAGTCGGGTGAGACAATAACAAGGTCCTTGCATGCACTTAACATACGTAAAAGAACCCATGGCAACAAAAGAGATTTTCCTGGCACAATTCTGCAGAAAAGATAACTGTGATAGTAAAACAAATACTCCCGCAGACAGAAAAGAAGAAAAAAGTCTGGGTAGGGTTGTGTTGAAACGCTTTTCCTGCACAGAGCAGCCTGAATTTCACACATTTTGAAATCTGTAAGTGGATACAAACCAAATTGAAAAAAAAAAGAAGAGAAAAAAGTCTCAAAGCCATGAACCTTCACCATTGTTTCATCAGGGTCATTGCTGCCTCTTCTCCAGTGCACTGAAGTTATACATGTTTAGAGCACATCTAATGTGTGTGATTTCTATCGCATGCAGCTGCATGTAAATGTGTTTGCATTTTGTTCTCTCTCACACACATATACATAAATAAAATTCTGTTTCCTTGAAAGAGAGGAAATGAAATTTAGGTGAGTTAATCATGTGGTGCAGTTGAATGGCAGCTTAGTAGTTATGCATCTGCTTAGCAAGCAAGATAATCTACTGGTGCGGGATCCAACTGCACACTTGCCAAAATTTTCTCCCCCTCCATTAGACCTTCAGTGATGGTCTGCATGCTAGTCGTTTAGATGATATGATAAACTGAGGTCCTTTGTGCTGCATGCACTTATATAGGAACCCACAGCCACAAAAAGGTTATCCCTCACTTCTTGGCAAAATTTGTGTAGAAAAATCCACTCTATACATGTGTGTGTGTTTGTGTGTGCATGGGACTGTGCACTGTGCAGATCATTCTGCATTTGTAAAAGGTGTATTGGAGTTATCAACTGACCAATGACAGGCGTAATATATATGTATCAATAATAATAATGATAATAAAGTACATTTAATTCTCAGACACGCACACACAGATGAGAGTTAATCATGGTGCATTTCTTTTGCTCAAGTTTTAATTACAGGATAACCGGTGTATAAAATATATATATATATATATATATATATATATATAATCATTATATGTCTCCATATATATACATATATATATCTATATATTTATTTGTTGATTTATCTGTCTATAAGGTGCATTGTCATCATCACTACTATAAGTTCAATTCAGCTCAGTATGTCTTCCAGAACTTATCCAGGAATTTCAGGCAATGCAACCCAAACTGCTTGTTATATGATAGACAGAACCCATTTAGGTTTCACATGATAGCAGTTTCATCTTACTACACAGTCTGAAAAAAATTACAATTGCATAAAGTGGAAAGAAAAAAAAAAGAGGGGGGGAGAGGGGGTGCTGCACTGTTGATACACTCTTTTTGGGGAGAGCAGTTCCAAACTTCACAAAGAGAACTGTTATGGCAAAAAGGAAAATAGAAATACAATAAATTAGTCCAGTGATCACTATAGTACATAGTGCACTTCTACATCTTTGATGTGCAGACATGTGCATGTTTTCATAAAGACTGTAGTTTCCATTTGATGTGAGTGAGTTTGCTTTAAGTGAGCATTTTCAACTTTTATTTGAGACATATTTTACATTTTAAGCAACTGACTGATTTACTTAGCGTAGTTCTCTTTTGGCCACCAGTCATGATCAGTGTGATTCACCCATGACTGCTGTTCACCCCCACGACACAATGAGGCAGAGAACTTCCGACTTCCGCAGGGGACCATCGTCTTCAGCATCACCAGAATAAAGATCATGGTCACACTGTGACTCAAGAGACAAGATCTGGGTTTGTCAGTGATTTGACCAAACTCATACTTATTACTGGAAAATGGTTTGAATTTTTAAGATCAAATTTCCTGTCACGGCTGTAATCTGACCTAGGTAATTTCTGTCATAAAAATCAGTACAGAAATTTAACCCTTTGAACCCTGACCACCGCTTTACTGGTGACAGAGAAAAATGACATAATGCTCAGCCACCGGTTGAGCGGTGCGTAAACACTTGAAGCGTACAGAGTCTCAACCTGGCCTGTCAGGGCAGAAATCAGGGTCAAAACGTGCAAGAAAACAACTACACAACGCAGCAAGTAATTGATATGCTTGATGATTTATCGGAAGTAGAGTATGACAATGATTACTCTGATAGTGAAGTGGAATTCGAATCGGATGATTTTGCTACAGATAGTGATGTTGAAAAAGAATCTGAGCATGCAGAATCAGTTGATCAAAGGAGGCGTGTCAGGTTGAGACTCTGCACGCTTCACGGTAGAAATTGATCTTTTTATCCAAAGCACATGCACAAAACACAGTGAAAAGGCGCGGCCATGTTGGTACTATGTTTGCTGACGTCAGAATATTACGGTTTTTTCTGATTGGCTCTTCAATATAAGTCAACCAATAGCAAAACACGACAAGTGTTTATGCACTGCTCAACTGGTGGCCAGGCATTATGCCACCCCTCCCCACCACCGGTAAAGCGGTGGTCAGGGCTCAAAGGGTTAAAGACCATGCAATAACTAAAACAACAAATTTAAACACTAAAATGAAACAAAAACATACATCCATACCCCTGCACACACATCCAACCAAACAGTAAGGTATGTAAAAACATGTACAAAAACCATAGTATTTAGCACAACTCTCAACATACATATCACAGCCTAAGCATGACAGGTTAAGGGGTTTTTTTGGGTTTTTTTTTTTTTTTTTTTTTTTTTTCTGCCCCATCATCTGAACCATTTAAGTGGCATTACTCTCATGCCACTCATTTAGATTCCTCCATACACGGCCACACCCGGGTTCATCCGTCACAGTTCCAGCGTCGGCAGTCCGTAGGGAGCCATGATGGTCGTCAGGAGGCTACACACCAGAGGAGACCCTGCACTGCTGCTGAGTCACTTTGGTGGTGGTCAGTGGTGCCTGTTCTGATTTAATGTACTTAGGACACCACCTACTAAGCCCCAACTAACGACAATAATGGCTTAGTTGCTGAGCCAGACTGAGTGAGCGTCCCTCCCAGAGTGGAGACCGCCACCATGTCCCTCAACCAACCACCCCCCATGAATCTGCCGATACCAAAGACATTGACAGGACTCACCCCAAGCACGGAAGTGGAGGGGTATCGAAACTGGGGTCAGCATGAGAACAGGGCATGAAAGGCCACAAATTTTGAGACTGTTTTTTTTATATTGATGATGATGGAGGAGGAGGAGGATGACAATTTTGATATGGAGGTCCATTTTGGTTTGGGACTGCGTGACAAGGCTGTACTCTAGGCTTCCTGTCATAATGATATCCCAGCTTTAACCAGGCCCAAGAAATACAGACACTTGCATTGTTGGTCAGGTAATTAGAGCAACACACCCAAAGACGCATCCTCGAAGTGGATGACACTCGACTGTGTTGTCCCAGTCTCCCCATTTAAGCCCACAGCACACTCAAACTCTGGGTAGGAGTCGGCCACAGGCCGAAAAACCCACCTCTGCTGGGATTTGAACTCGCGTCCTCCCATCCATCAGTCCGCGACGCTAGAAAAGAGCAGCAGGTTATGCTCCTAGTCGGGTATCTACCAAGTAGATGTGTAGTGTATATGGCTTTGTCCAAACACAGTGATACCTCCTTGAGAAACTGAAACTTACACATTACAATATCTAAATATTGCATGTTTCATAATTATATGAATACTGAACACCAATACAATGCTCAAAACCATATGATATTTATGTTGTAATTATGATGTTTCAAGTGAAGACTTCAACTTTTATTTTCAATGTTTTCTACCTTTTATATAGTTTTAAGCTACAGGCTGATTTACTTTGGCGTAGTTCTCTTTTGGCCACCAGTCATGATCAGCGTGATTCACCCATGACTGCTGTTCACCCCCGCGCCACGATGAGGCAGAGAACTTCCGACTTCTGCAGGGGACTAACTACTTATCATTAAAATATGTTTAGAATTAAAAATCAGTCAAATTTACTGTCACAATGTTAATCTGACCTAGCTAATTCCTATCACAAAAATCAGTACAGAACTTGTAAAGACAGATAACTGAAACAACCATTTTAGCACTAAAATGAAAAAAAAAACAACAACAAACAAACAAACAAAAAACACCAAAACATCTATAACACTACACAGACATTCAAGCAATCATTAGTAATGTCAAAAAACAACAACATAATGTACAAAAACTATCACATTCAACACAACTCTCATCTGCCTCCTTCAGAAACTGAAACTCACCCACCACAATATCCAAATATAGCATGTTTCACATCACAATACTGAACACTAATACAATCCCTAAAACCATATGATAGTTAAAAAGAAATCAGAATTTACTTAAAACGAATCACATAACATCACATCTAAGATCACAAATACTTAAAACGAACGATACATCACATAAAAAATCACAATACTAAAAATCTATCACCCTGCCCCACCCCTGCCCAACACCACATCGATAACAAACAGGATATTTAAAACAGAACACAATATCTAAAATCCCAATAGATAAAACTATTTTCTATCATCAAAGTCTTAATCCTATGCTGACTTCTTATTTTTACCAGAGAAAAGGTCATAATGGTATTAACCAGAATAAAGGTCTGGGTTTCGCTGACCACCTGCCCTCCTTTATCCTATGAGTATGACTGTTCAATGCCATCTCACTAAAACACATGAACACACAGGTCCCTCACTTGTTGCCTGCAGGGACATCTCTGCCTCATAGTCCAGGAGGTCCTCAGGGTCGTCGGGAATGGCACGTGTGGGTCTGGGTTCCTGCTGCTCCACACGATGTGTCTGGTGCGGTGACTGGCGGACTGGGTCCTGCACAGGAAAAATAGAAATGGGTCCTGGCGCTGGAGTCCAGAGCTCCTCTCCCTCTGCATTCTCCTGGGTTGTGAGGTCTGCTAGCTGTTGGCGTTCCCTCTCCATCCTCTGTAAGCTTATCATCAACAAAGACTCTGAATTAAACATAGACCAAGGGCAGTTAGTCCTCTGCTGCTGCTGTCTTACCTCCTGGGTGATGAGGTCTTCTGGATCCTCAAGGTATTCCAGCTCTCTGTCTTCCTGAAACCAGAAAGGAAACCCTGGCTCATCTGCAGTCCCACTGTAGTCGGTCATCTGCTCCTCTTCCTCCTCTGTACTCTCCTGGGTGGTGTGGTCTCCCGGCTGCTCAAGGTGGTCCATGTCCCTGTCTTCCTGAAACCAGAAAGAACATCCTGGCTCTTCTTCAGACCTGCTAATGTCAGTCCCCTGCTCCTCCTCCCTCTGCTCCACTTCCCTACGGATCTTCTTAAGCTGGGAAGAAATGAAATCTGAAAGTGACATGGTAAATGTCTGAAAACACAGTGATAGATAAACAAAGTCCACAAAAAACACACACAGTGACAGATAACCAAAACGTGCACTGAGCAGAAAAACAACGCTGAAACAAAAAAATAGCACAGCTACTTACACAGCAGTCTCCTGAAACACATAAGAAGCAAACGGAACAAGAGACAGCTGGCCTGCACAACGCTGACAGAAAAATGTCCCTCAGGAACGTGTGTCTTCGTGCTTCTGTCAATCTGCACACATAAAACTATAAAATATAGATTAATACACAAATATGTGCAAAATACTCTGACAAAAACACAAAATTTTCAAACGAACTGCAAGGCAAATACACAATGTCTCGAAAATCGACCACGCGAAAGCAAACCAAAATGGCGTCTGAAGGGTCACGTGATCGACAAGGGACGTTAATTAGTTCCAGTGAAAGGTAATGGAGAGTTACCTACCTTGGTTCTTGTTTTGGTTATTGGTTTAACCTTTTTTTGGAAGGGGGTTGAGAGTGGGGGGGAATGAAACAGAAAAGTAAATGGTTTGGCATTTTGTGTGATAGGGACTGTATGCATAATTTTTTTTGTGTGTGTTTATGAATCAATTTTCGATGAAGGTGCAGCATACCTGTTTGTGGATACTTCAAGTTTTTCCCTTTCTTTCTTTTTTTTTCTTTTTTTTTCCCCTTTTTTTCTTTTTCGTGTTTTTTGTTGTTGTTTTTTTCTATAAGTAACTTTGTTACGCTTCATATATACACGCCCTTTCATTTTATCGATTAAGATATTTACAGATACAAAAAATACAGATTTAGATTAAAACAGAAGCAAGCAAGCATACAAACGACAATAAAAACATAGTCACTTTTCGCTGTGACTTGAGATGGCTTGATTTATTAATCGTGGGCTGTGTTTGTATCATTGTAGCTGCTTGCTTTATTAATAATCCTCTTTGATCAGTACACACGATGAAATGGCCCCTTGGGAGTGATACTGAAACTGGAGAGACAGATTGGAATCACACACACACACACACACACACACACACACACACACACACACACACACACACACTCACACACACACTCACTCACTCACTTACATACACACACACTCACTCATTCACTGATACACACGCTTGCACGTAAGCACACACACACACACACACACACACACACAGATATATATATATATATATAAAGAACAACAAAAGAAAACACTTTCTTTTAAAGATGTGTTTTAAAGAAAGAAATAACTCCTTTGCATAAAAGCCACCATAGGATAAAGAATATAAATAATTATGTGAAATGTAGATATATATATATATATATATGAAAGAAGAATACCCTTTGTTGTGTGTCCAAGCAAGCCTATAGTAAGCTCATTTTGTTAACAACAAATCAAAACCATGTCTGCAAATTTTGAAGTAAGGTATACATGCAGTATACATTTTTTCTCGTTGTTACACTGTTACGCTGCCGTTTAAAAAGACGTTGCCTGGATTGAATTATTCATCATTTAGATTGAAAACATAAGCAAACAAACAACCGAATCCAAACAACACACAACTACAAACGTATATAGGTTACTTTTTGCTTTAAACTGATTGAGGCTAAATTGTGTGCTTTTTTTTAAATCTTTTTTTTTCTTTCCTATCTTCCCCCCCCCCGCCTCCCCCCGCTTTATCAATCTCCATGGATCCGTCCACACGATCGGATGGCTCCTGGTGTGTGAAACACAGGTTGGAATCACACACACACACACACACCCACACACACACACACACACACACACACACACACACACCGCGCACGCACACACACGCACACACTGACAAACACACACACACACACACATACATACACACACTGACAAACACACACACACACACACACACACACACACACACACACACAAAAAAAACAACTAGGTTCCCGACAGCAATAAACAACTGCATGCAGAGTTTTTTTGGCCTTTTTTTTTTTTTTTTTTTTTTTTTTACGCGAGGATTGAACATCGTTTACACTCGTGCTGGAAGTTCTATATTACCACGTACACAGCATCGTCATGATTGTTGTACAGAAAATGATGCCGCAGAAAACGAGCAATACCACTGCTTCACAATGCAGTGTGCGGGGGTGAACATATTGGGGCGTAACCGGTCCACGTACATGATTATACCCTAATGCATAAATTACATCATAATTATGGGATAATAAGCGGACCTGATATATCACGTGGAACACGCGCATGTTCCACATTCTCCACACTACGATAAGGATTGAGAGGAACTGTCCGTGCAAAAGGGGATGTCAGTGTTGTGGAAAACAGTCGTCCGAGCTTTCTAAATACAAGCCTGCATTTATTTTGTGTCTGTTGGAAGGTTTAGGGGGAAGGTGGCAGAATGTTTAAGACGCTTTTCAGCCAATACTATAATTATAGTGTCCCGGCGTGAGGAGTGCATGGGTTCAAATCCCGGTCTCACCTACTCAGTATGATATTTCCCAAGTTTCACTGGAAAGCTATGATCAAACTGAGCCTCGACTATATAATTATAGTCAGTCGGTTGAGACGATAAACCGAGGCCACTTCGTGCAGCACGCACTTGACGAACTGAAAAAAAAGAAGCCATGGCAACATATAAGTAGGTCACAGTATATTATCTTCTGGTAAAGATATGTAGAATAAATACACTGTGAAAAGTATGTATATATATGTGTTTATATATATATATGTATATATATATATATATATATATATATATATATATATAATTGTATGTGTATATATATTCTTTTTTTTCTTTCTTTTTTAACATGCACTGTAGGCCTCATTAAACGCGTTTGGTATCACTGCTGCAGTGACGCCTCATGCAGTACTCGAGAAACTAAAATTAAACAGTATCAATTGTGTCAGGAGAGACGTGGCAGTGAACTGGAAGCACACCAACCACTCGTGTGGTCCTCTGGCAAAACTGATTATGTTTAATTAACAAACCAACTCTGAAAGGTCAGTACACAAAGAGGTCTATATAAACGCATGCACGCAAGGCGTGAGTGAAAGAGGGTGTTGGGTTATGCTGCTGGTCAGGCATCTACCTAGCAGACCGGGCGTGGTGTAGCATACATGGATTTGCTCGAACGCAGTAACGCCTCCTTGAGATACTCGGGAACTGAAGCTGTTCGTGTTCACCGGCGCGCGCGCGCGAACTCACACTGACAAACACACACGCACGCACGCATGCACGCACGCACGCACTCACACACACACACACTTACCATATTGCAGACACCTGCACGCACGAACACACTCACACACACATGCTTACCATATTACACATTCTAATTTCTGGTAAATGATACTCATGCAGTTTTGTAAGTCACATCATGTTGAACATGTGCGTGTGTGAGAGAGAGATAGAGCTGTGTGTGTGTGGATGTGTGTGTGTGTGTGAACGAGAGAGGGAGCTGTGTGTGTGTGTGTGTGTGTGAGAGAGAGAGAGAGAGAGAGAGAGAGCTCAGTGTGTGTGTGTGTGTGTGTGTGTGTGTGTGTGTGTGTGTGATAGAGAGGGAGAGCTCTGTGTGTGTGTGTGTGTCTCTCGATCTCTCTCTCTCTCTCACAGAGCTCACACACACACACACACACAGCTCAGAGAGAGAGAGAGAGAGTGTGTGTGTGTGTAAGAGAGATACAGAGAGAGCTGTGTGTGTGTGTGTGTGTGTGTGTGTGTGTGTGTGTGTGTGTGAGAGCGAGATCGAGAGAGAGCTCTCACTCACTCACACACACACACGCACA
>NC_134899.1:9831610-9839110 GCF_041734735.1 Babylonia areolata
GAGGGGGTCTGGGGGTGGGGTGGGGGTGGGGGGGGTGAGGGGGGGGATGGAGATATTGGCTCGGGATTTGGCACACACACACACACACACACACATGGTTGATACAAGCAGCTCTGTTTTCCTAAAAGACCCGGCCCCTCCTTCCGGTATCTCAATTAATTTGTATATGTCTTCCTCTCTTTCCGCCTTTGTATCCATGTACAACCGCGGTTGCAGTGCCACCTGAAAATCTTGTTATCGCCCCTTGTTCAAAAAGGGATTTATTCAAAATGAATAAATCGTTTGAGTCTCTCTCTCTCTCTCTCCCCCCCTCCCCCCGCACTCTGTCTCTCTTTCTCCCCCCTCTCTCCCCCCTCCTCTCTCTCATCCAGAAACAGAGACAGACAAGAGAAAAAAACAAAAAAACTGTTGCTGACTCACTCGCAGACATTCTCTATTCGCCTCCCCCCCCCACCTCACCCCCGCTCCCAAATCTATCTCACACCTCTACCCCTGAACCAAAACAAAACAAAACAAAACAACAACAACAACCGCCGCCCCCTCCACCCCCCCCCCCCCCCAAAAAAAAAAAGAAGAAAAAAAAAACACCACCACCAAGGGTGAAGCCAGGTGACGTCATACTCATTTCACTCTGTTGTAACGCCGTCGAAGGACAAACAGTTCTTTAAATGGAAACATGGTCGTTGGTGGAAGAAGATACCATTCAGTAACCTTTTCCAACTGTGCCTTCCCTACCTACCTACCTACCTACCTACCTTCATTAACTTAAGCCCCCTCCCCACCCACACCTTCATCCCCGCCAGACCCACGTTCCCCTCCATCCCTCCCCTACTGTAACCCATCACCACCCCCACCACCACCACCACCACCACCTCTACCACTCCATCCCCCATCTTCGACCCTACCTCACGTCTAACCACGCTGAATTTGGAAAGGATAACAATAAGGGGGGGTGAGACTGGAACTGACAGTTCCTCTTCCCCTTCACACGGTTAGTATGAGCCGTTAACTCACTCAGTACGGCCAGTCCTCTCTTCTCCTCTACACAGACCCCTCGGATGTCCAGTGGGTGTCTCAATGACCCAACCTTTAGCTTCCGTCGTCAGAATTGTGGTATTCTTTGTCAACATTCACCTCTTCAATATAAGAGCCTTCCGCTTGCAATATTTTGATGATGGTAATTGGGGTGAAACGTCGTCTCTTTCGCCGTTCGTATGGAGAGAGTTAAATTAATGAACCGAAAGCGAAATAAGAAGAAGAAGAAGAAGAAATGTAGGGATGGTTCAGGAACACGCCACGAAAACCAGCGTCAATCATCACCAAGACATGCCCCGACATGGAGCCCCTGAAGGAAGAGAAAGAGAGGCTGAGGGAGAGAAACAGGTGGTGAAAAAGACCTCCAGGGGGCGTTTCCGGACTCATCTGGGGCCGAATCCAAGACAAAAATCATTTTGTCTGAAGGCAAGTTAACTACCCTTGACAAGGCGGGGTACAGTTACCCTGATGGCTAGGTTATCTTCGTATTCAAGAAACACAAAGTGCGCTCAGGCAGCTAACCGGTTGTCTATAAGAAGAAGAATGCCGTGTGTGTGTGTGTGTGTGTGTGCGTGCGTGCGTGCGTGCGTGTGTGTGTGTGTGTGTGTTGTTTTGTTTTGTTTTGATTTATGTATATTTTTTCTTCTGTTATGTATCTCTACAAACACCATGCTTTCATTTTATTAAATATTGTGTAGTGTAGACCCTATTCAGGGCGGGGACTGGATGTAAAAAAGCACACCAGTGCTTATCTATTATCCTCGAAATAAAGAATTTGTCTTGTCTTGTCTTGTCTTGTCTATAGTTAAAAATCCCGCGGATTCCCTTCTGCACATGCTCTTTTACTTCTTACCGCACCACAGTTTCTTCCTTCACATATTGTGACGAAAAAAAAAAGAAAAAAAAACCGTTTAAAAAGCTTCAGTGACAAAGCATTGCTGAGTTTCAGCAACTTGTGAATCTGGAGGCTACTTTCGCATTCTGATAAATCCCCACGCTACGCCACCCCCTGCTTTTCGGCTAATTGCAAAAAATATTTCTCTGGGATGAACTAATTTCGACGATCTGCAAATTTCGGGCATTCAATCATTTTTCGTCTCCAAGTACACTCGCTTCACAGCTACATATGTATTTCATGTGGAATATATTGATGCTTACCAGCTTTAATACGTCATTTTTGACTACCAAGCAAACAAAGGATAAGATCTAACTATTAGGGGCTCTACTCAAGACACAGTCACTCTGGAAATCGCTTGCCAGTTTTCCCTCAACAAAAAACAACACAGCAAAAGGATTCGCCATGTTTAATTCTGCTTCGTGGGCAGTCACCCTTATAATGATAATAATTGTTATATAACGCTGAATCTTATGCATAGACAAAACAAACCGCTTTCGCACTAAGTGAAGACAAGGAAGAGGCAGGGAAGGGAGGCTATTTTGGGAAGAGGTGGGTTTTAAGGCCAGACTTGAAAGAGCTGAGTGTGGAGACCTGACGAAGCGAAAGAGGAATTTCATTCCAATTACAAGGCCCAGAGACAGAGAAAGACTGGCGGCCAACAGTCGAGTGTTTGACTCTGGGTATGTGTAAACAGAGTGGATCCGAAGCCGATCGTAGAGAGCAAGATGGAGTGTAGAGGTAAAGGCAGCCACTGAGATAGGAAGGGGCAGATTTGTGAATACATTTATAACATAGAGTGCTGATCTTGTACTTTATTCTTTGTGAGACAGGGAGCCAGTGGAGATGTTGCAAAAGAGGAGTGATGTGCTCAGATCTTTTCTTTCTGAGGACGAGTCGGGCAGCAGAGTTTTGTATGCGCTGAAAGGACTGAATGGATGAAACAGGCAAACCAGACAATAAAGAGTTACAGCAGTCAAGGCGAGAGAGAACGAGAGAAACGACAAGTCTAGATGTTGCGTCAGTGAACAGATCTTTCTGGGCGGAACTGATGCGCCGCAATTGACAGTAACAGGACTGACATGTCTGACTGATAATTTTTTGCATGGACAGTGTGTCGTCAAGGACAACACCGAGGTTCCTGACTGGAAAGAGGGATGGACGTACTGCCAAGTCTGATTGTGTCAGTTGTGATGGAAGAGAGTTTTTGTTTAGTTCCTATGATCATCGAGTTCAATTGTAACAATCTTGGCAGACAGTGCAGGTAAATTGCCTTCGGGTTTGTAGGCTCTTGTGTTCATGAATACCGGATTTTGCTTACCCTCAGGCAGTTATCCTTGCCCCAGGCAGATTACCCGCAGGTACACATTTCCCGCAGGCACGATGCTCTCTTGAAGGCTTGACAACGAGACGATGGTCCTTGCCTGGATCAAGAGAGAGACAACCGCTAATGATTTGGGATTGTGGAGATCTCTTGTTGACGGCGTATGCCCCGGGAGAGGCAAAAGGCCTGAGTTTCGAGTTAAAGTTGCGGTCACAGCAATTTCACGAGAAGTGACCAACAGAACGTGGAGGAATGGTTGAGACACTTATCTGCTAATACAGTGTCCGTGAGGGTCTGGGTTCGAATCTTGGTCAGTCTCGCTCTTTCTCCCGCGTTTGACTGGAAAATCAAATCGAGCGTCTAGTCATTTGGATGAGATGATGAACCTTGGTTTGTATTTGTATTTGTATTTCTTTTTATCACAACAGATTTCTCTGTGTGAAATTCGGGCTGCTCTCCCCACGGAGAGCGCGTCGCTACATTACAGCGCCACCCATTTTTTTTTTTTTTTGTATTTTTTCCTGCATGCAGTTTTATTTGTTTTTCCTATCGAAGTGGATTTTTCTAGAGAGTTTTGCCAGGAACAACCCTTTTGTTGCCATGGGTTCTTTTACGTGCGCTAAGTGCATGCTGCACACGGGACCTCGGTTTATCGTCTCATCCGAATGACTAGCGTCCAGACCACCACTCAAGGTCTAGTGGAGGGGGCTGAGCCGTGATTCGAACCAGCGCGCTCAGATTCTCTCGCTTCCTAGGCGGACGCGTTACCTCTAGGCCATCACTCCACACTCCTTGGTCTCGTGTGCAGCACGCACTTGGCGCTCTGAAAAAAAGAACCCAAGGCATCATAATATGTGTTTTTCCTCTGGCAAGATTCTGTAGAAGAAATCCGCTCTGACAGGTGCACATATGCTTGTACTCAAGGCGTTGGGCTATGCTGCTGGTCAGCCACGGCATCTGCATACCAGATGCGATGTAACGGATTTGTCCGAACGTATTGACGACGGCCCCTTGAAAAAGTGAACGACAGATTCTGCTGAATCCCCAAACTCGCTATGACATGTTCTTGAAGCAATGAAGCATAGACCCGTGAAGCGTCAACAGAAAACAGGCCCCCAGGCCCAGCTAGCTTACTCACGAACCGTGACCCAGTTTACTACACGGTTGAAATCTTGTTTGCGGCCGACTGCCAGGTGTATCAACAAGGTCTTAATTGGCTCGTGTGTGATTGGACCCTTCGGGTTGTAGTGTCGCCGTGAATTGACACTGAAACCATTGAAACCCGTGTCCACCCCAGTGTCTTTTATGTGAAACATGTTTTGTATTCTTCGTTGAATGTTTTTCCCATCCCCTTCGATATCTCCCCATCTATGTGGATTAGATACGAGGTACAGATGAAAATAATGATAATAACAGGGTGGGTGAGAACGAAAAGACACAGATACACACAGACACATACATACTTATCGACAGACAGGCACACACACACACACACACACACACACACACACACACACGCCCACCCAGAAACACGCACTCTACAAAAATGTATTGCTCCACAGGAATCCTCGAAAAAAACAACAACAGGAACAACAATACAACACACACACACACACACACACACACACACACACACAAAGAGAGAGAGAGAAACACACACACACACACACACACACACACACACACACACACACAAACAATCTGTAGATGGCCGTTGAAGTATGATGTAAAACCAATTATGTCGGAATCGTTACTCGCGTTTCATAGTGCGGCAGTCACATAACAGTTAATCACATATTAATCTTCTATAATATATGCTGAAATGATAGATTCCTGTCCTGGTGTCATCTGCGGAGACGGCAAAGGAAGACTTTTTTTTCTCTCTTTCATATCAGTACAAGTCTGTGGTATTGGGGGAAAAAATCCAAAATCCAGTGGGATCACTGAAAAAGTTCTCTCTCTCTCTCTCTCTCTCTCTCTCTCTCTATGGAGTGGTGGCCTAGAGGTAACGCGTCCGCCTAGGAAGCGAGAGAATTTGAACGCGCTGGTTCGAATCACGGCTCAGCCGCCGATATTTTCTCCCCCTCCACTAGACCTTGAGTGGTGGTCTGGACGCTAGTCATTCGGATGAGACGATAAACGAAGGTCCCGTGTGCAGCATGCACTTAGCGCACGTAAAAGAATCCATGGCAACAAAATGGTTGTTCATGGCAAAATTGTGTAGAAAAATCCACTTCGATAGGAAAAACAAATGAAACTGCATGCAGGAAAAAATAATAATTAAAAAAAAGGGGTGGCGATGTAGTGTAGCGACGCGCTGTCCCTGGGGAGAGCAGCCCGAATTTCACACAGAGAAATCTGTTGTGATAAAAATATAAATACAATACAATACAATATATATATTTAAAAGGGCGCTGTATTATTCAGGATCTCTCTCTCTCTCTCTCTCTCTCTCTCTCTCTCTCTCTCTCTCTCTCTCTTCTCTCTCTCTCTCTCTCTCTCTCTCTCTCTCTATATATATATATATATATATATTTTTTTATTATTATTTTTTTTTATTAAATTATCGTCATTTTCGCATGCTGAAGGTCAGATACGCACGTTAAAGACCCCATAATCCACGTCAGTGTTCGTTGGGTTAGCGAAACACGAACATACGCAGCAGCCCAAGAACGACCTCCACCCCAACCCCCACCCCCCCCCCCCATCGCCACCTCCCCCCGCACTGTCCCCCACTCCCCGCATCCACACCCCCCCCCCCTCCCCCCCCCCCAAAAAAAAAACAAAAAACAAAAAAAAACACCACACAAATAAATCCCGTTGCTGGTCTGTCTCTGTGTCTATCTGCCTCTCTTTCTTCACCAGTCGTTCTCCGTTAAGTAACAGTTTCAGTCAGCGGTTGTTTTTTGTTTTTTTTGTTGTTTTTTTCCCCGCTGATGTGTTCATGTAACAGAAATTTTCTTTTTGTGTGGAGCTCATCTTGTTTCCCAACTACCACCTCACTTCTCTGTGTGTGTGTGTGTGTGTGTGTGTGTGTGTGTGTGTGTGTGTGTGTGTGTGTGTGTGTGTCTCCCTCTCTCTCTCTCTCTCGTTTGCTCGCACTCTTTCTCTGTCGCTTTTTTGTTTTTCTCCAGTAATGAAGAGAACGCTTTGTTGGTAATCGTCGTCGTCTTCCACATAGAACGTCTTACTGGGTTCTTCATATAACTAGAGATCTGTTTGTGGAGGTTGTGTAACTGTGTGTGTGTGTGTGTGTGCGTGTGTGTGTGCGTGTGTGTGCGTGTGTGCGTGCGTGCGTGTATATGTTCGTGTGTGCGTGCATGTGTGTTTTAACGTGCGCGTGTATGTGTGGGTTACATTGATGCGCGCGCGCATCATGTGTGATTATGTATGCGCGCGCGTGATGAGCGTGTGGACAACGAACACCTGCGCGTGCACGCGCGTACGCGTTGCACACGCCTCAAACGTCCTTGACTTTTCAAAACTGATGATATATCTTGGTCTAACCCCGATAAAGGTAAAACCACACCTCATTAATTAACCACACGAGCCATATGATCCATATTCATCCTCGTTTAAAACTCACTCAGTACGGCCTAGTCCTCTCTTCTCCTCTACACAGACCCCTCGGATGTCCAGTGGTTGTCTGAATGACCCAACCTTTAGCTTCAATCGTCAGAATTGTGGTATTCTTTGTCAACATTCACCTCTTCAGTATAAGAGCGTTCCGCTTGCAATATTTTGATGATAGTAATTGGGATGAAACGCTGTTAACGTCGTCTCTTTCGCCGTTCGTATGGAGAGAGTTTTAACTGTCAGTGAATCCAGCATAACGCTTTTTCGTCACTGAATCCCATGCACCTCCTTCCCCCTTTCCACCTACCCCCTTTCATCATCCTCCCTGTCTCTGTCTCTGTCTCTCTCTCCTTTCTCTTTATTCAGTTCAGTTTACTCAGCCAAAACATTACAGAAAACCTACGTTGTTTAAACTGAACTTATTGATGTCATTTCCTTCCCTTGAAGTTGTTTCGTAAATTTTCACTAATTTTTGTTTTTGTTCAAAGCTTTCAAGTTTCGAGAAATGGCTGTTTTCGTGAAAAAAACGTTGTTTGTTTTGTTTTGGTTGGTTGGTTTTTCTTTTGTTGTTCTACGCCTTGAACTGTAATGCAGTTATTTGTTTGTTTGACTGTGTTTATTGATGCTCACAGTGTCGTGATGTAATGTTTGTGAAATGACGTTCACATTG
>NC_134899.1:9849110-9851610 GCF_041734735.1 Babylonia areolata
TGTAAAATAAAATTTTGGATAGAAAAGGTAAAAGGGGTAAAAATCGCACAGGAAACAGAAGCCCATCCAAATCTTAATTCGTCAATTCTTTTCGCACCACTAATACCTACCAGTCTTATCTAAACTTGTTCGGAAAACTATCCACGTAGTTATTTTTGGAACTACTCTTTACGGACTCATCACAGTGCTCGCCATCTTTGCTATCTCTTCGTTTCCTTTATTTTATAAATATTCAATTTACATCAAGATACGATTCGTCAGCAAACATGCAGGAACTACTGCAACATTCCATTATTCTGCATTAGTATCATCTTCAAAAATTATTTGTCAAAAGTGTTCTGAAATCGTTTCGCAGGCTTTAATTGACACTACTGTCCACACGCAAGAACAACGTCAGCCATTTTGGCAACCCTAAAAAATCAGGTGTTTGAAAATCGCTCTCAAAAGCTTGAAAATTGCTGTCAAAAGCTTTCCGACGGAGAGCGAAATTTTTTTTTGCCTACTATAATTCTCCAATATGTGTTCTGTGCCTCCATACTAATTTTATGCTTTGCTCATGTTCCCATAACTTTTCGTATAACTTTCTCGATGCTACAGTCCGCCATCTTCGTTACCTCTTTGATTCCTTTAATTCAACAGTAATCATATCAGGATAAGATTAGCCAGCGAACATAAACTTCTGCTTCATTTCAATTTTGGGTATTAGTATAATCTTTGAAAATTAATTGCTGATTGCTTTCAGAAGCCTAGCGAACAGAATTTTGGGCATATTATGATACTCCAATACGTGCTCTGTGTCTCCTAACTAATTTCATGCTTCACCTCTGTTCGAATAACTTATCGCACAGCTTTTCTCGACGCTACTATCTGTATAGTAAAGCGTGTCCGGGCTAAGCGGGGATCTGTTATCATTTCTGTCTGCAAGTAAAGGTAACAGCAGTTCGAGGATAACGGCACCACACACGGGGCAAAAGTTTTGACATTTTGGTGTCAGCGCTGAGTTCGTTTTATTGCGAGCGCAATATATTATATTTTTTTCTTTGAGGAACACATTGAAAGTTTTTCTCTTTTCCTTTATAAATACATTGTCTGAAAAACAAAAGTTTTTTTTGGACTAAATATGGCTTCTGAACAACTCGAACAGTTGATTGCTGACGCTAATTAAGGCATTTGGCTATACTAACTCTGATATGGATGTGAGACATGGATACTGATGGCAGAAACAGAAAGAAGAATCCAAGCATTCGAAACCAAATGCTTGAGGAGACTACTACACATCTCCTACAAGGAGCACAAGACAAATGACTATGTGCGGAACCTGGTCAGCAACCTTGTTGGGCCCCAAGAACCACTGCTGGCGACTGTCAAACGACGGAAGATGGCATGGTTTGGTCACGTCATGCGACATAACACCCTCTCCAAAACCATCCTGCAAGGGACTGTAGAGGGAGGGCGCAGACGGGGACGGCAGAGAAAGAGCTGGTCCGACAACGTCAAGGAATGGACCAAAATGACGATGCCAGATCTCCTCACGACAGCTGCCAACAGAACGGAGTGGCGAGCTATGACATCTTCCTCATGTCCCCCCAACGACCCCAGCGGTCGAGGGAATGAGTGAGTGAGTGAGTGAACTCTGAGGATATACGCACCTATGTGCAAGATGAAAGACGATCAAAGAGAGAACACGTGTCGTGGACAGATGACTGTGACAAAGCATTCAAACCGGCACAAGAGATCTTGTCGTCCAGACCAATTCCTTGCTAGATCTATCATGGTGTGGCTAACTGTGTGTGTCGTATTGTTTTATTTATTTATTCTATTTTTTTAAGCACCCAGGAATTTGGAAGGGAAGTCTTGATAACTGAATTGAATATAAAAGGGTAGTTAACTCTGGTGTGTGGTCTTCGTGATGCAGAGTGAGATGTGAGTGAGAGTGCGGAGTCAAGAGTGATCTTCTTTTTTGACTCACTTGTGTAAACAAAGTGAGTCTATGTTTTGAAAAAAAGAAGCCTAATTATATACAAACTGCATTTACTATTATATTTATATTTTTTGTATTCTCTAAACTTGGCACTTTGACCTCTTATTCTGACACAACAACAAGAGGAGTCATTTTTATCATTTTTTGTTCAAACAGGAACTTCTTTTGCTAAGCATGAAATTTTTTTAATTTATTTTGCAAACGTTTTGGTGCAGATAGTAAAAAAGGGAAATTACTCTGTAATTAATGCTAGGGTATAGGGGACTTAATTTATCACACGTGAGTCTTGAAGGCCTTGCCTCTCTTGTTCTGCCTTGTTTCTTGAGTGTGTGTTTGTTCAGTGTTACACATCGGGTTAATTATATATATATATATATATATATATATATATATAATCTATCTTTATTTAGACTTGACTTGCATAACCAAGGAAAGTGTTATAAAGCAAGCTGCTATTTACTTCTTTAAAGCATTTAAATATTCGCAGTTAATGTTCGTAGTTAATTATCATCAGTTCTG
>NC_134899.1:9854110-9856610 GCF_041734735.1 Babylonia areolata
GTCGCTCTGTCGGTCTCGCCCTTCTCTCACTCTGTCTGTCTGTCTTTCTGTCTGTCTCTCTCCCTCTCTCTGTCTGTCTCTCTCCCTCTCTCTGTCTCTCTGTGCTGTGGGAGGGGGGTGGGTGTGAGTGTGGGGCCGGTCTCCGTTTATCCTTTATTATAATGCTGACGATGGTGCGTTGATTATTACTATTATTATTATCATTAGTAGCAGGGGTGGTGGTGGTAGTAGTAGTAGTAGTCAGTAGTAGTAGTAATAGTAGTAGTAGTAGACTGGAAGACTAGGCAATGCCTAAAATCTTTATCCTTGAGTAATAAAGTTTATGAATCTCTCGGTCTCTCCCCTCCCCCCTCTCTCTCTCTGTCCTTCTCTCCCCCCCCTCTCTCTCTCTCCTGTCTCTCTCTCCCTCTCCTTCCCCCCCTCCCCCCCCCCCTCTCTCTTCCGCTCTCCTCCCGTCCCTCTCTCTTGAAGGATTTCCATGGGTACGGGAACAGCAAAGGGATGGATGTCCACGTCCGCAGAATGGCTATACACCGCTGACTGTCTTTTGAAAATCTCAGCTCTCCCGACTCCTAACTCCTTCGCCTTCTTCCCCCCCCCCTCCCACCCCCACCTCCCACCCTCCCCCTTCCTTCCCCTCTCTTTCTCTCTCTCTCTCTCTTGCTTTCTCCCTGTCTCCTGAAGACTTTTTCCATGGGCACATCAGCAATAAATGGCATGGACTTTTCACGTATCTGTCTCTCTGTGTCTCTGTCTGTCTCTCTCGTTGATTTTACCCTGGGCAAAGAAACCCAACAAAGGGATGATCTTGCAGGTAAGAGGTAAGTGTGTATATAGAGTGGTTCCAGTCCATTGACTTGTCTTTTGAAGACCTCGGCTCGTATGCTTGCTGGCCGTCAGGGGATGTGTGGGGGATACGGGGGGTGGGGGGGGGGGGGGGGGGGGGAGAGGGTTAGTGAGGTGAGGGGTCATGACCTCGTTGAGGTCAGCCCAGTGACGCTCTGTCGGCAGGCTTCGAACTGACTCGTACTTGGGAGTTCATATTGTTGTCTTATTTATTTATTTACTACTACTACTACTACTACTACTACTACTACTACTACCTTTTTCTATATTATAATTATTATATATTTATTTATTTATTTATGTAAGCTTATCTATTATTTATTCCCACCCCCCTTTTTTTTCTCTCAAGGCCTAAGCGCGTTGGGTTACGCTGCTGGTCAGGCATCTGCTTGGCAGATGTGGTGTAGCGTATATGGTTTTGTCCGAACGCAGTGACGCCTCCTTGAGCTACTGAAACTGAAAACTGAAACTGGGAGTTCATAGTGTGTATGTATGTATGTGTGAATGTATGTATGTATGATAGTCAGTCGTGTCCGACTATGACCACCAGGACAGCAGAGGAGGCACCTGCTGTCCTGACTATCTGGGCTAGAATTTGATTACAGTGAAAAGTGTCTTGCCCAAGTTACTTCTTCTTCTTCTTCTTTGTTCGTGGGCTGCAACTCCCACGTTCACTCGTATATACACGAGTGGGCTTTTACGTGTATGACCGTTTTTATCCCGCCACGTAGGCAACCATACTCCGCTTTCGGGAGTGTGCATGCTGGGTATGTACTTGTTTCCATAACCCACCGAACGCTGACATGGATTACAGGATCTTTAACGTGCGTATTTGATCTTTTGCTTGCATATACACACGAAGGGGGTTCAGGCACCAGGAGGTCTGCACATTATGTTGACCTGGGAGATCGGAAAAATCTCCACCCTTTACCCACCAGGCGCCGTCACCGAGATTCGAACCCGGGACCCTCAGATTGAAAGTCCAACGCTTTAACCATTCGGCTATTGCGCCCGTCTTGCCCAGGTTACAACATCCCCAGTCTCTCGGCCAGGAGGGTTTTTCGGACAGTCAGCGTTGGTTCTCAAAGGCCAACTAGCCCGCAAGGCTGCAACGGCTGAGAGCCAGTGCAATTGTGCCTTCTTATTTTCATAAGTCATAGTCCTTCGCAAAAGACAAAGCTGTAAAATGACTTTGCCATTGCAGTGGAGAAAGCATTGATCACACAGCTCTCACTTTGCAGTTGGAATTCATAGCATGCATGCCTGTATAAATGATCTTTGTTTTTTTTGTCGGAGGGTTGGGGATTGGCTGGGAGGGCCACTTGTTTGTCGTTTTAGCTTTTCGTTTTTTTTCCGTTTTTTTCTCTCTCCCTTTCTCTGCCTTCTCTTTCCAGCCACCCCCGCTCCCCCACCTGCTACTCAAAGACTGTTCAAGGAGGAGAGAGATTGTATGTGTGTGTGTGTGTGTGTGTGTGTGTGTGTACGTGCGTATGCGTGCGCCGCGTGCTTACGTGCATGTGCTCCCCACCACTCCCCAAACCCGCTCTCTACTTTGTTGCCATGTGACGGAAGTAGCGGACAGTATCCTACTGGCTACTTAATGACACGCTTCGTCGGGCGGCATCGGCAATGCAGATGTGGTGAAGCGAAGACG
>NC_134899.1:9861610-9866610 GCF_041734735.1 Babylonia areolata
CCCCTCCACTCATACTGATGCCTCCGCCACATTCCCCACAATACCCCACACCCCTCCCCATCTCCTTCCCCCTCCCTCCCACGCACCCACCCCCACCCACCGGCGACCTGTCAAGCTGTCATGACTTGTTAAACGTGCGTAATCCACGCTTGGCTGCACGGACCTGTAGTACGAGCACAGCAGGACTTGAATGTTTGATGTTCGTTTTGTTCCTTTAGTTTTAGTTTGTGTGTGTGTGTGTGTGTGTGTGTGTGTGTGTGTGTGTGTGTGTGCACGTGTGTGTGTGTGTGTGTGTGTGTGTGTGTGTGTGTGTGTGTGTGTGTGTGTTTCTGTGTGTGTCTGTGTCTGTGTCTGTGTATATGTCTGTGTGTGTGGATTGTATGTGTGTGTGTGTGTGTGTGTGTGTGTGCGCGCGTGCGTGCATGTGTACGTATGTGTGTCTATGCGTGTGTGTGTGCATGTAGGCGTGTGTGTGTAGTCACGGTATGTATGTATGTATGTATCACAAGCACAAACACACACACACGCACACACACAATCACAGAGAGAGAGATTCAAGATTCAAGATTTAAAAAACTTTATTACTCAAGGATAAAGATTTTAGGCATTGCCCAGTCTTCCAATCTGTCCTTGTGACAACAAAAACAATAACGATAAGACACAATAATAATAATAATAATAATAATGGTAAATACTACTGTTACAACTACTACTACTACTACTGACCACTACTACTACCACCGCCACCACCCCTACTACTAATGATAATAATGATAACACACCATCATCATCATCACTAGAGAGAGAGTCTCCGTGACTAGAAATGAGTGTGTGGAGGAGGGGGGTAGAGGAGGTGCAGGGTAATGTGTGTGTGTGTGTGTGTGTGTGTGTGTGTGTGTTGGAGCTCATGTACGTTTATATGTATTTGACTGTGCTTTCATATCTGTGAAACTGCATGTTTGGTGCATATCTGTTATGCATGTGTGGGTGTATGTGTGAATGTGTGTCTTCATGTTTTACATTTATTTGCTTATTTATCATCATTGTTGCTTCTTTATTTATTTATTATTATTATTTTATATTATTATATTATTATTATTATCACTACCTTTTTATATTATAATTATTATTTATTTATTTATTTATGTAAGCTTATCTATTATTTATTCACCCTTTTTTTTGTCAAGGCCTGACTAAGCGCGTTGGGTTACGCGCTGCTGGCCAGGCATCTGCTTGAGCAGATGTGGTGTAGCGTATATGGATTTGTCCGAACGCAGTGACGCCTCCTTGAGCTACTGAAACTGAAACTAGAGAGAGACAGAGAGAGAGAGAGAGAGAGAGAGAGAGAGAGAGAGAGAGAGTTATTCCTCCCTTGCCAATCAGTAACAGACAGAGGGGCAGTATAAGGACGCTCCCAGACCATTGTGCCCGACATTGCAATGCTCTGAGAGAGTTGAGTCTGACCTGCAGGAACCATTGACGTCATCTGCAGGAGGAGGCTGGATGTAAACGAGTGTATCGTATAACAGTTCCCATCTCAGATTTGCCCGTGGCAATTTTTTTTGTCTACGGCAGCTTCGAGATCTCAGTACACGCAGATGGCAGTGTCGTTCACCAATATTGGATGGTGTTGTGTATGTAAAACGACCTCCCCTCTCATCTCAGATATGTCCATGGCAGTTTCGAGAAATAGGTACATGAAGAGGGTTATTTTCCAGTATTACACAATGAAGGGATAATGCTTCACCATCAAGTATCACATTATATAACAGCCACCACCTCAGATTTGTCCATGGCAAATTAGAGACGCTAGTACAAAGGGATTGCGCTTATCTGGTCAAGTGTCGCATTGTACAACAACCTCCCATCTCAGGATAGTCCACGGCAATTTTGAGACATTAGTACAACAAAGGGATAGTGCATATCTAGTCAAGTGTCGCATTGCACAACACCCCCATCTCAGCACTGTCCACGGCAATTTTGAGACATTAGTACAAAGGGATAGTGCTTATCTAGTCATGTGTTGCATTGTACAACAAGCTCCCATGTCAGGATAGTCCACGGCAATTTTGAGACATTAGTACAACAAAGGGATAGTGCGTATCTAGTCATGTGTCGCATTGCACAACACCCCCATCTCAGCACTGTCCACGGCAATTTTGAGACATTAGTACAAAGGGATAGTGCGTATCTAGTCAAGTGTCGCATTGTACAACACCTCCCACCCCCACCCCCAACACCCTCCCCCCCACCCTCCATCTAAGAATAGTCCACAGCAAATTGATTAGAGACACTACTAGAAATGGATGGTGGGGTATCTGGTCGCATTGTACAACCACCCCAGTCACCGAATATTCCACGACAAATTTTGAGACATATGTCGTCTACCAGGGGTCAGTGGATCACCAGTCAAGTATCGCATTGTATCACAGTAATTCCCATAAATCACAACACGCTCCGAGATAATGGCTCTCCGGTCAAAGGTTGAATGACAGACTCTCACTCACTACTTTTGTCCACGGCGGCAGTTTTCGGGGACAATGATACAATTCAAGTGTCAGTGTATCTTACAACAGTCCCCGGGTCAGATAGATTTACCCACGACGATACTGAGACATCACTATCAGAGTGGGGTGGTGCTGAGACAAGGGGGGGTGGGGGGTGGGGTGGGGGTGGGGGTGGGGGGCACGGGGGGGAGACTGGAGCGGGGGAGGGGGGGGGGGGGGGGGGGGGGGGGGGGCAGGAGTTCTCTCCAGTCACGTGCCACTTTATATAACTATTCCCATAATTATCAGACTTGTCCACGGCGATTTTCAGGAAAAAAAAAGAAGAAAAAAGCCATCTCCGGTCTTCTTCTTCTTCTTCGTTCGTGGGCTGCAACTCCCACGTTCACTCGTATGTACACAAGCGGGCTTTTACGTGCATGACCGTTTTTACCCCGCCACGTAGGCAGCCATACTCCGTTTTCGGGGATGTGCATGCTGGGTATGTTCTTGTTTCCATAATCCACCGAACGCTGACATGGATTACAGGATCTTTAACGTGCGTATTTGATATTCTGCTTGCGTATACACACGAAGGGGGTTCAAGCACTAGCAGGTCTGCACATATGTTGACCTGGGAGATCGGAACAATCTCCACCCTTCACCCACCAGACGCCGTTACCGAGATTCGAACCCGGGACCCTCAGATTGAAAGTCCAACGCTTTAACCACTCGGCTATTGCGCCCGTCGGTTCTCCGGTCAAACTGTGCATCGTGCAGCTGTGTCTATCTCAGGTTCTGTCCACGGTATTTTTTAATTTATTTTTTAAAGATATTTTTGTAGTAGATGTCCGAAATGATCTTGTGAAAACTTCGTCATCAGTTTTAGTAAGAGATCTGAACCTGGCAGTGATGTGGCTGAACGTATTGATTCCCCGCAAAGAGAAACCCATTGTGCATGATAGAAACTAGTGGTCCATGCTAGAAATGGTCTCGGCATTTTATTATTATTATTATTATTATTATTTTGTTTTAAAATTTTGGGCGTTGGAGGTTTCGTGTGGGGAGTAGGGGGGAAGGAGAGTGGAGTTTCGGGGTGGGGGGGGGGGGGGCTTAGGGGGGGAGGGGGGGAGGGGTGGGAGCAGCGACACATCGATAAACCCCATCTTCAAACCTGGTAGGACCTTTCAGACGTGGTGGCTTCTGTAGAGGTGACGCCGTCAGAAGAAACGTTTAAAAAAAAAAAAAAAAAAAAAAAAAAAAACTCCCCCCCCCCCCCCCCCCCACACACACCCCAGAATTTCTGAAGAGAGCGGCAGCAGCAGTAGAGACCGTCCTTCCTGGCTTGCAGACGAAGAAAGGAGACTCGCTCACTGATCGATCTGTTCCATGGAGGAGAGAAAGATTGGGTGGGGGGCTTGGGGGGGCGGGGGGGGGGGGGGAGAGGGGGGAGGGTGGTGTTCGAGAGTGTAGGGATGGGTATGGTGGAGGTGGTAGCCAGTTGTTGAGCATCGGATGGATAGAGCGCCCTGCAGCAAGCAGGGAGTTGAAGTCGTTCTGTTGCAAGAAGCAGCAACAGTAGCCATCAGGAGGAGGGGGTGCGCGTAGAGGTGGTGGTGGGGGAAGGGAGGGAGGGACGGAGGATGAGTTTGGAGACGTTGGGGTGGGAAAGGGTGAGTGGAGTATGACTGTCGGGTGGAGGTGGAGATGTTGGGGTGGGAAAGGGTGAGGGGAGAATGATGACTGTCGGGTGAAGGAGGAGTTGGAGACGTTGGGGTGGGAAAGGGTGAGGGGAGAATGACTGTCGGGTGGAGGAGGAGTTGGAGACGTTGGGGGTGGGAAAGGGTGAGGTGAGGGGAGAATGACTGTCGGGTGGAGGAGGAGTTGAAGACGTTGGGGTGGGAAAGGGTGAGGGGAGAATGACTGTCGGGTGGAGGAGGAGTTGGAGACGTTGGGGGTGGGAAAGGGTGAGGGGAGAATGACGACTGTCGGGTGGAGGAGGAGTTGGAGACGTTGGGGGTGGGAAAGGGTGAGGGGAGAATGACTGTTGGGTGGAGGAGGAGTTGAAGACGTTGGGGTGGGAAAGGGTGAGGGGAGAATGATGACTGTCGGGTGGAGGAGGAGTAGGAGACGTTGGGGTGGGAAAGGGTGAGGGGAGAATGACGACTGTCGGGTGGAGGAGGAGTTGGAGACGTTGGGTGGGAAAGGGTGAGGTGAGGAGAGAATGATGACTGTCGGGTGGAGGAGGAGTTGGAGACGTTGGGGTGGGAAAGGGTGAGGTGAGAATGACTGTCGGGTGGAGGAGGAGTTGGAGACGTTGGGGTGGGAAAGGGTGAGGGGAGAATGATGACTGTCGGGTGGAGGAGGAGTTGGAGACGTTGGGGTGGGAAAGGGTGAGGGGAGAATGATGACTGTCGGGTGGATGAGGAGTTGGAGACGTGGGGGTGGGAAAGGGTGAGGGAGAATGACTGTCGGGTGGAGGAGGAGTTGGAGACGTTGGGGTGGGAAAGGGTGAGG
>NC_134899.1:9871610-9874110 GCF_041734735.1 Babylonia areolata
GACAGACAGACAGACAAATAAACAGAGAGAGAAACTGAGAGAGAAACAGAGAGGGGGGGCGGCAGAGAGAGACAGACAGACAGAAACAGAGAGAGAGGGGGGGGGGGGCAGAGAGAGACAGACAGAAACAGAGAGAGAGGGGGCAGAGAGAGAGAGACAGACAGAAACAGAGAGAGGGGGTAGGGGGGCAGAGAGAGACAGACAGAAACAGAGAGAGAGGGTAGGGGGGCAGAGACAGACAGACAGAAACAGAGAGAGAGGGTAGGGGGGCAGAGAGAGACAGACAGAAACAGAGAGAGAGGGGGGGCAGAGAGAGACAGACAGAAACAGAGAGAGAGAGGGGGGGGGGGCAGAGACAGACAGACAGAAACAGAGAGAGGGGGTAGGGGGGCAGAGAGAGACAGACAGACAGAAACAGAGAGAGAGAGAGAGGGGGGGCAGAGAGAGAGAGACAGACAGAAACAGAGAGAGGGGGTAGGGGGGCAGAGAGAGACAGACAGAAACAGAGAGAGAGGGTAGGGGGGCAGAGAGAGACAGACAGAAACAGAGAGAGAGGGTAGGGGGGGCAGAGAGAGACAGACAGAAACAGAGAGAGAGGGTAGGGGGGCAGAGAGAGACAGACAGAAACAGAGAGAGAGGGGGGGCAGAGAGAGACAGACAGAAACAGAGAGAGAGGGTAGGGGGGCAGAGAGAGACAGACAGAAACAGAGAGAGAGGGGGGGGGGCAGAGAGAGACAGACAGAAACAGAGAGAGAGGGGGGCAGAGAGAGACAGACAGAAACAGAGAGAGGGGGGGGGCAGAGAGAGACAGACAGAAACAGAGAGAGGGGGGGGCAGAGAGAGACAGACAGAAACAGAGAGGGGGGCAGAGAGAGACAGACAGAAACAGAGAGAGAGGGTAGGGGGGCAGAGAGAGACAGACAGAAACAGAGAGAGAGGGTAGGGGGGCAGAGAGAGACAGACAGAAACAGAGAGAGAGGGTAGGGGGGCAGAGAGAGACAGACAGAAACAGAGAGAGAGGGGGGCAGAGAGAGACAGACAGAAACAGAGAGAGAGGGTAGGGGGGCAGAGAGAGACAGACAGAAACAGAGAGAGAGGGGGGGCAGAGAGAGACAGACAGAAACAGAGAGAGAGGGGGGGCAGAGAGAGACAGACAGACAGAAACAGAGAGAGGGGGGGGGGGCAGAGAGAGACAGACAGAAAACAGAGAGAGGGGGGGGGCAGAGAGAGACAGACAGAAACAGAGAGGGGGGGCAGAGAGAGACAGACAGAAACAGAGAGAGAGAAGGGGGTAGAGAGAGACAGACAGAAACAGAGAGAGAGAGGGGGGGAGAGAGAGAGACAGACAGAAACAGAGAGAGAGAGGGGGGAGACAGAGACAGACAGACAGAAACAGAGAGAGGGGGAGGGAGCGAGAGACAGACAGAAACAGAGAGAGAGGGGGGAGAGGAGAGAGAGACAGACAGAAACAGAGAGAGAGAGGGGGGGGAGAGAGAGAGACAGACAGAAACAGAGAGAGAGAGGGGGGGGAGAGAGAGAGACATACAGAAACAGAGAGAGAGGGGGGGGGGGAGAGAGAGACAGACAGAAACAGAGAGAGAGGGGGGGAGAGAGAGACAGACAGAAACAGAGAGAGAGAGGGGGGGAGAGAGAGACAGACAGAAACAGAGAGAGAGGGGGGGCAGAGAGAGAGAGGACAGACAGACAGAAACAGAGAGAGAGAGGGGGGGGGGCAGAGAGAGAGAGAGAGACAGACAGAAACAGAGAGAGAGGGGGTGGGGCAGAGAGAGACAGACAGACAGAAACAGAGAGAGAGGGGGGGGGGCAGAGAGAGAGACAGACAGAAACAGAGAGAGGGAGGGGGGCAGAGAGAGAGACAGACAGAAACAGAGAGAGAGGGGGCAGAGAGAGACAGACAGAAACAGAGAGAGGGAGGGGGGCAGAGAGAGAGACAGACAGAAACAGAGAGAGAGGGGGCAGAGAGAGACAGACAGAAACAGAGAGAGGGAGGGGGGCAGAGAGAGAGAGACAGACAGAAACAGAGAGAGGGGGGGCAGAGAGAGAGAGACAGACAGAAACAGAGAGAGGGGGGGCAGAGAGAGAGAGACAGACAGAAACAGAGAGAGGGGGGGCAGAGAGAGAGACAGACAGAAACAGAGAGAGAGGGGGGGGGGCAGAGAGAGACAGACAGACAGAAACAGAGAGAGAGGGGGGGGGGGCAGAGAGAGAGACAGACAGACAGACAGAAACAGAGAGAGAGGGGGGGGGCAGAGAGAGGACAGACAGACAGAAACAGAGAGAGAGAGAGAGGGGGGGGGCCAGAGAGAGACAGACAGAAACAGAGAGAGAGAGGGGGGGCCAGAGAGAGACAGACAGACAGAAACAGAGAGAGAGAGAGGGGGGGGCAGAGAGAGACAGACAGACAGAAACAGAGAGAGAGAGGGGGGGCAGAGAGAGAGAGACAGACAGAAACAGAGAGAGAGAGAGGGGGGGGCAGAGA
>NC_134899.1:9881610-9889110 GCF_041734735.1 Babylonia areolata
GAATAGTCTATTAAAGGTAACGAAGCGATGAAAACTGGAACAATTGGTACATTACATGTACGTAGTACTTACACACACACACACACACACACACACACACACACACACACACACACACACACAATTATAAAACAAGCAATTATAAAACAAGAGAGAGACAGACAGACAGACAGACACTGAGACACACACACACACACACACACACACACACACACCACACACACACACACAGAGAGAGAGAGAGAGAGAGAGAGAGAGAGAGAGAGAGAGAGAGGACAAATATATAATAATGCATCGGTTTTTATTTTTATTATTATTTTTTTAAATGGATAGAAACGGAGGGACAGAACGCCCTCAATCGGGTGACGGAATTCTTGTCGGGCAGCATGGGCGTTCGGTGCACATGGGTGATATGAGTCAGATGTGTGTGTGTGTGTGTGTGTGTGTGTGTGTGGAGGTGAGTCAGTCACTGAGTGAGTCCCTTATTGAGCGCCGCACACAAACCGATCTCCCTCTCCCTCCCCCCACCCCCACCCCCAGGCCCCCCCTCCCCCACACACACCACCCACCTGTCAGCCACGTCTTTCCCCTGCTATCCAGGGGGGTGACCTGGTGTGGCAAAAAGGAACGAGGGGTTCTATCGAAAGGGACTGAGGCGCGGGGGGTGGGGGTGGGGGTGGGGGGGATGGGTGGGTGGGAAGGGGGGTGCGGGGGGGGGGGGGGGGGGGGGGGGGCGGGGCTGCACTACAGGAAATAAATAGTGGAATAAAAGAAAGAGGGTAGCGAGGACAGAGAGATAGAGAGAGAGAGAGAAAGGAGGGAGAGAGAGAGAGAGAGAGAGAGAGAGAGAGAAGGACAAAGAGAGAGGGAGGGAGAGAGAGAGGGAGAGGGAGAGAAGGACAAAGAGAGAGGGAGGGAGAGAGAGAGGGACGTAGAGCAGAGTTAGGGAGAGAGAGAGAGAGGGAGAGAAGGACAAAGAGAGAGGGAGGGAGAGAGAGAGGGACGTAGAGCAGAGTTAGGGAGAGAGAGAGAGAGGGAGAGAAGGACAAAGAGAGAGGGAGAGAGGGAGGGAGAAAGAGAGAGGGAGGAAGAGAGAAAGAGAGGGAGAGGGAGAAAAAGAGAAGGAGGGAGAAAGAGAGAGGGAGGGAGAGGGGGGAAGGGAGGGAGAAAGAGAGGGGGAGAGAGTAAGAGAGAAGGAGGGAGAGAAAAAGTGAGAGGGAGGGAGAAAGAGTGAGGGAGATATAGAGAGGGAGAAAGAGAGGGAGGGAGAAAGAGAGAGGGAGGGAGAAAGAGAGAGGGAGAGAGATGGAGGGAGAAAGAGAGAGGGAAGGAGAAAGAGAGAGGGAGGGAGTAAGAAAGGGGGAGAGAGGGAGGGAGAAAGAGAGAGGGAGGAAGAGAGAGGGAGGGAGAAAGAGAGGGAGGGAGAAAGAGAGAGGGAGGGAGAAAGAGAGAGGGAGAGAGATGGAGGGAGAAAGAGAGAGGGAAGGAGAAAGAGAGAGGGAGGGAGAAAGAGAGAGAAAGAGAGAGGTAGGGAGAAAGAGAGAGGGAGGGAGAAAGAGAGAGGGAGGGAGGGAGAAAGAGAGAGGGAGAGAGGGAGGGAGAAAGAAAGGGAGAGAGAGGGAGGGAGGGAGTAAGAAAGGGAGAGAGAGGGAGGGAGAAAGAGAGAGGGAGGAAGAGAGAAAGAGAGGGAGAGGGAGAAAAAGAGAAGGAGGGAGAAAGAGAGAGGGAGGGAGAGGGGGGAAGGGAGGGAGAAAGAGAGAGGGGGGGAGAGTAACAGAGAAGGAGGGAGAGAAAAAGTGAGAGGGAGGGAGAAAGAGAGAGGGAGATATAGAGTGGGAGAAAGAGAGGGAGGGGAGGGAGAAAGAAAGAGGGAGAGAGATGGGGGAGAAAGAGAGAGGGAGGGAGAAAGGGAGAGGGAGAGAGAGAGAGAAAGAGAGAGAGAGAGAGAGAGAGAGAGATGAGCAATAGAGGCAGACTGACAGATAGAGGAGAAATAAAGATAGATAACAGACAGAGATGAAACACACACACACACACACACACACACACACACACATACCGACAAAAGCAGCCAACAAGTCAGATAGGACACACACACACACACACACACACACACACACACACACACACACACACACACACGTAGACACACGTAGACACAGAAGCGAACAACAAAGTGACACACATGACCAGAATGAGTCAGCAGCAGAAATACCGCGCCAGTCAATTTCGCTGCAAGAGACGACAGAAAGCCAAGCAATAAGAAACGCTGCCTCGCGCATTTTGTTGTTTTCATAACAACGTGACATACATAGCGGCCTACGCGCCGCAGTTCTGAATACAAGTAAACTTGAAGCCTACGCAGATATCGGACGAACACGAACGAGACAGTGTTCGGTCGAACGATTTCTCAGTGGGGGAGAGATAATGATGTGTGCACATTTCTCTCTGTCTGTCTGTCTGTCTCTCTGTCTCTGTCCGTCAGTTTTGAGGATGCAATTGTGTGTGTGTGTGTGTGTGTGTGTGTGTGTGTGTGTGGTGTGTGTGTGTGTGTGTGTGTGTATGAGAGAGAGAGGGAGAGAGAGAGAGAGAGAGAGAGACGTGTGTGTGTGTGTGTGTGTGTGTGTGTGTGTGTGTGTGCGTGCGTGTGTGTGTGTGTGTGTGTGTGTGTGAGAGAGAGAGTTGCGAGGATGCAATGGTGTGTATGTGTGTGTGTGCGTGCGTGCGTGCGTGCGTGCGTGTGTGTGTGTGTGTGTGTGTGTGTGTGTTGTGATGATGCTATCATTAGTGTGCATGTGTTTGACTGTGTGCGTTTGTGTGTTTGTTTGCAGTGTCTATTTGTGTGTATGCATGTGTGTATGTGTGCATGTATGTGTGAATGTATCCATGTTTATATTGGTTTGCAAGTCTGTGTATGTGGGGGGGGGGGGGGGGAGGGAAAGAAAAAGAGGAGAGAGAGAGACAGACAGAGACAGAGACAGAGGCACAGAGAGAAAGTTTGTAGATCAATGACCTACTTCGAACACGTGCGGTAAAACAAAGTCCATCTGTATGAAGAAATGTTCCGTTGTTCCATTATCCACCACGGTTATCTTCCGAGGTACAGTCTGACTGTGCGCACAGGACAATGCCAGTCTTACAGAGGTCAGTGGTCAGTATGGCTAACTCTACGGATGCACACGCACACAGACAGACAGACAGACACACAGACAGACACACACACACACACACACACACACACACATGGTCATGGTCAAACAGTGGAGAGGGTCAATGAATATAGATATTTAGGGACCATCTTAGACAATAAGCTGACTTTTGACAGAAATGTTGATTCCATTCATAAGAAATGTCAATCTAGAATTTTTTGTTTACAGAAGCTTAGAAATGTTGGTATAAATTCAAATATTCTTCAAAGTTATTATCGATGTTGTATCGAGTCTGTGCTTACAGTTTCATTTATGTGCTGGTATGGAAGTTTGGGAGTGAGGAGTAAGCGTGTTTTGAACGATGTCATGAGTGTATGCAGTAAAATTGTGGGAGTGAAACAAGCTAGTATGCAAGAGCTGTATGAAAGTCGAGTGGTTAAAAAAAGCAGGCAGATAGCAACTGACGACACCCATATTTTAGCAAAGTATTATGAGCTATTGCCATCAGGACGACGCTACAGAACTTTTAAGTTGAAATCCAGAGCTCTGAAGACTTTTATTCCACGTTCAATCCACCTTTTAAATTCTTGAGAACTCTGTGTGTGTGTGTGTGTGCGCGCGCGCACTCTCATGTGAGACGTGTGAAAGTCCGTGCATGATAGGCTGAACCTTGTTCTAGTTGTGGTGTGTGTGTGTGTGTGTGTGTGTGTGTGTGTGTGTGTGTGTGTGTGTGTGTGTTTACTGAGCTTAAAACGTGACAATTGGTTATAATGAATGTGCAATATGTAGGAAGAATAATGTGCAATATGCAGGATGAATGTACAATGAATATGTCTAATGCTAACGTCCATATTCTAAATATATTTCTGTTTAATAATTACGATGTAATAATTAATTGCAATGTTTTTAAAAGCGAATATGTGAAATGCTTTTATTTGAGAACATATGTTTATTACTCTTGTTTGATCAAGTTATCTGCGTGTGTGGGGTGGGGGTGGGGGCTGGGGGGGGTGCGGTGCGGGTGTGTGCAGATTATCTGGTTGTGGTTTTCCGCAATTCATCTTTATTCTTATCTTATCTGTCTATTATAATCAATGTGCAGTATAGTAGGCTATGTTTATAATTATATTCAAATAATGTTTCTTAATTCTTTCTGTTTTTACATTAAGAATACTAGTTATTACCTGCAGTGTGTGGATGTATGTATGAAACGATGTATGTGATATTTTTTACATTTGTATCTTCGTAATATTTGTTGGGGCTGTTGTTGGCTTTTACAGTTATGGTCCCCATGTTGTTTACTTGTCTATGTTGTGATAATGCACCTGACCAAATTTCTCCAGGTGGAGTTAATAAGGTTATTCTTATCTTATCTTATCTTACATACACCCCCCCCCCCACACACACACACACACCCAACCCCCCCCCCCCACACACACACACAGACACACACTACACACAGAGTTACATTACACGCATACTCATTCACTCACACACACACAACACACATACACACATAGTACACACGTACTCACTCACACACACACACACACACACACACACACACACACACACACACACGCACACAGACACACACGCACACACGCACGCACGCACACACAGCAGACATACCCAAATAGTACACACATAATTGCACACACACACACACACACACACACACACACACACACACACACACACACACACACACACACACACTTATTCACATACACACATTCTTCCTCTTCTGAGTGTTATGTTGTTAATTGTTAGCAGCACTCTCATGAATACTCGTGGCTTTAAGTAAGGGCGGGGGAGAGAATTCATTTGGTCGAGGGTGAGGATTACCTGGTGGGTGTGAAGGGGGTGGGTCGGGGGGAAGGGGAGGGGAGTAGGGGAGTGTGTGTGTGTGTGTGTGTGTGTGTGCGTGCGTGCGTGTGTGTGTGTGTGTGTGTGTGTGTGCATGTGTGTGTGTGTGCATGTGTGTGTGTGTGTGTGCGTGTGTGTGTGTGTGTGTGTGTGTGTGTGTGTGAAAGAGAGAGAGAGGGTGACAGACAGACAGACAGAGTCGGAAAGACAGTCGGACAAAGACAGACAGAGACAGACAGAATCAGTCTTGTCTTATACACATCCGAATGGGCACGATGGAACTGGACCAAGATAAGATAAGATAAGAAGATAAGAATAACTTTATAATCTCCAATTAGAGAAATTTGGTCCGGTGCATTATCACAACAGAGACAACTAAACAACATGGAGACCATCACTGTAAAAACAACAACAACAACAACAACAACAACAACAACAACAATTATTAGGATTATAACGAAGGCACAGATGTAAAAAAAAAAAAAAAAAAAAAAAAAATCACATACATTGTTTCGTACTTTCATTCCGCACATTGCAGGCAATATTAAAAAAAAAAAAGAAAAAAAAAAGAAAGAAAAAAAAAGAGAAATAAAATAACATTATTTGGAATATGATTGTGAGCATGACATACTATACTGCGGCAAAACACAACCAGACAATCAGTACACACACATAGATACAACAAACATTACTTGATTAAACAGGAGTAATAAATAAACATATGTTTTCAAATAAAAGCATTTCAGATAATATTATTAGCTTTGAAATAATCGTAATTTAATGATTATCACAACGTAATTATTCACATAAATATACTTAAATGAAAGTTAACATCATGCACTATCTGTCCGCCGTCATTAAATGTTCCAGGCCTCACAGTCACATCACACGCTCCCAGGCCCTGGCGAAGGAGGAGGAGGAGGAGGAGGAGGTGGAGGAGGAAAGCGACGATCGTTCCTCCCGGCCCCCACCAAGAGGACCTCGGGCATCCCTACTCCGTCCTCCTCCTCCGTCCTGACCCCGTCCCCCTCCATATCAGCCCCGCCCCTCTCCTCCCAGGTCCCAGCACCACCATCAGCCACAGCTCAACCTCCAGGCCGATCCCTGAAGGCGTCATCAGGCGAGGCCCCACCTAGAGGGGGCCCTGCAAGGGATGACGAGGTCTCCAACAAGCCTCCCGTGGAAGTGATCCCCGGGGCGGAGAAGCTGAGGGTCGGGGAGCGGATCCTGATCAGCGGGGTGAAGCCCGGGATCCTGAGGTTCGTGGGCAGGACCCACATCGCCCCGGGGTTCTGGTGCGGCATCGAGCTGCACGACGCCTCGGGGCTGCACGACGGGGAGGTGGACGGCCAGCGATACTTCACCTGCAAGCCCTTCCGGGGCATCTTCGCCCCCGTGGATAAAGTCGGCCCCGACGAAACTCAGCCCAAGGTCGTCTTGCCCCCGTCCCTGGCTTGTGCCGCTGAGGAGAAACGAACCCAGTTACCCTCCGGACAGTCCAAGCATTCTGAAAATATGGAGTGCTCGGGCAAGCCGGGTTCTGCTGGAAAGTCAGGGTCAGGGTCAGGGTCAGGGAAGTACCAGGGCTCCCGCCTGGCAGGGGTCTTCAGACGGGGAGCTGAAAGTCCAGATAAAGGAGGCGGGGGGGAACCTTCCTGCAAAGCTTCCGCCTACAACAGGAGGAGTTTCGGAGGAGTAGGAGAGCAGGACAGAGACGGTGGGAGTTACTACAAGTCCAGGATGAGTTCCAGTTACAGCGACTACCATGACCACCACCGGCACCAGCAGGAGTCCGCCCGGGCCGGGTCGGAGGAGGCGGAGGGGTACAGCAGCCACGTCAAGGAACACCTCCAGTCGGACAGCCGTCGCTACTTCAACCTGACCTTCGGCAGGGACACCCCGCCCTACCTCACCAACCTGCCCGACCTGCTCTCCTCCGTCAACCCCCCGTCCCCCAAGGAGGACGCGGCGGCAGAAGCCGGGCAGCAGCCTCACGGCGGTGCGGTACGCAGCGTCTCTGACGTCCACCTGAGCTTCAAGGAGGGCGGCATGGAGGAGGACAGCGGCGGGTTCTTGCTGGAATCATCACCGCCTGGTGCCGGAAGAGGCGTGCCTTCGGCCAGCGAGTCCGACGCCTCCCTGTCGGGCCAGTCCAGCACGCTGGAAGACGCCTCCGTGGCCACTGTGAGCGAGGTCCCCAGGGCGGCAGCAGACCTCCCCCCCACCACCACCAAGGCTCCGGGCCCCTCGTCAGGTGAGGACGGGAAGCTTGTTGAAGCGTCTGACAGATGCAGATCCCGGTCCCCTGCTGCAGTCACACACGGCGGCATGGCCCGGACAGGGGGCCAGGGGGGAGAGCAGCGTAAGGAGGACGACCCCCGGCAGACAGCTCGCCACCACCACCACCACCACCAGAGGGCGGGCAGCACGAGCGGAGCAGGAGGAGGCACGAGAGAGGGGAGGGTGGTGGTGATGGAGGAGG
>NC_134899.1:9896610-9916610 GCF_041734735.1 Babylonia areolata
TGCATGTGTGGCTTTTTGTTGACTCGTGAGATGTTGTGTTGATGGAGGCTGTGTGTGACGTGTTGTTGTCTGTGTTGTTAGTGTTTCTTTTTGTTTTTGGTTTGTTTGTTTGTTTGGGTTGTTTTTTTCACGAATGGGTTAGTATGGTGTTGTCATTGTTGTTGTTGGGTCTTGTGTGTGTGTGTGTGTGTGTGTGTGTGTGTGTGTGTGTGTGTGCGCGCGCGCGCCCGCGCATGTGTACGCGTATTTTTGTGTTGTCATTATTGTTATCTTTTTAAATATATATTTTTTAAAAAATTCATGTCACTGATGCCGGGTGTACACATTGGACATAACACCTGTGATGTTTATTTTCCGAGTTATTTTATTTATCTATCTATCTATTTGCTTTGAATTGATATGGCACGGCGGAATGAAATGTTGGGGAAATATCACAGGTGCCCTCACTACGTCTTTTGATATCTATGTTTGTTAATCTCAATCTCTCTGTCTGTCTGTCTGTCTTTAACTCCCCAGTCTCTCTTATTTCTTTTATATATATATATATATATATATATATATATATATATATATATATATATATATATATATATATTTATATCGCCACAGTTTTTGTCAAGTCAGTTTCACCCACATTTACTTGTTTTCACCGCACATGCAACTTAGCTATCCCCACTTGCAAACAGAAAAAAAAAAGAATTAAAAAAAAAAGAAAAAAGAAAAGAAAAAAGGTAGCCTTGTACTGTGGCGACACCCTCTTCCCAGGTGAGAGAGCCCCCCAAATATCACACAGAAAACTATGTTGTGGAAAAAAAAGTACGACAATATAATGCAATACAATACAATGCAATACAATGCAATACAATATACCTGTAACAGAACACAGTAGAATAAAAACAAAACAGAGCACAAGGAAAAGCGACAGCAGCACAGCACAGCACTGCTCGGCACGGCACGGCACGGCACGGCACGGCACAGCACAGCACGGCACGGCACAGCACAGCACAGCACAGCACGGCACGGCACAGCACAGCACAGCACAGCACAGCACTACACAGCACAGCACAGCACAGCACAGCACAGCACAGCACGGCACAGCACAGCACAGCACAGCACAGCACAGCACAGCACAGCACAGCACAGCACAGCACTACACAGCACAGCACAGCACAGCGCTGTGGAACGCAACACAACACAGCTCAACGCAACAACACAACGCACCACAAGATAACATAACGCAACGCAACACAACGAACGCAACACAACACACAGCACACCGCAACGCAACGCAACGCAACGCAACGCAACACAACGCAACACAACAATACAACGCAACGCAACCAACGCAACGCAACGCAACGCAACGCAACAACACAACTCAACACAACACAACAATAAAACGCAACACAACGCAACGCAACGCAACGCAACGCAACGCAACTCTTCATAGAGAAAGAGCAACATGCTGCACAGAGCACAGCGCTTGCCCCCAGTTTACACACTCTTTGAGTTTGACTCTTGAAGAAGGAAGTTGTCTTGAGTCTGGTTGCGTATCATTGCATTGCATTGTGTTGCATTGCATCACGTTGTATTGCATTGCGTTGTGTTGCATCGCATCACGTTGTATTGTATTGCATTGCATCACGTTGTATCGCATTGCATTGCGTTGTGTTGCATTGCATCACGTTGTATCGCTTTGCGTTGCGTTGTGTTGCATTGCATCACGGTGTATCGCATTGTATCACGTTGCATCGCACTGCATTGCGTTGTATCGCGGTGCATTGCGTTGTGTTGCATTGTATCACGTTGTATCGCATTGCATTGCACTGTGTTGCATTGCATCACGTTGTATCGCATTGCATTGCGTTGTGTTGCATTGCATCACGTTGTATCGCATTGCGTTGCGTTGTGTTGCATCGCATTGCATTGCACTGTGTTGCATTGCATCACGTTGTATCGCATTGCATTGCGTTGTGTTGCATTGCATCGCGTTGTATCACATAGCATTGTATTGTGTTGTCACAACATACCTCCTTGCACGTAATTCGAATTGTTCTCGTAGAGGAAAATGTGGTCGCCACATTGCAACGCTAATACTCCCCCCCCCCTCCCCCGCATAGCCCCCCCCCCCCGTCCCCCCTCCTCATCTAAATAAACTGCTGTCACATGGTCGAAAAAAAAAAGAATTGCAGGAAAACAATGTGATCTGAAAATAGATAATTCTCTGTCTATTGTCTCTATCTATCTATCTATCTGTCCATCCATCCATACATCCATTTGTTTATCTTAATGCAGAGACATTGCACGCACGCACACATATGCATACGCACACACGTACGCACGCACACACGCACACATTACAACACAACACAACACAACACACTACAAAACAACACAGCATACATTGACAAAAGAACACTACTCATCAACAGCAGCAGCAGCAGCTGTGTTGCAACGCAAGCTGTTGTCCCTTGTTTTATCACACTGACGTCCATATAATCGTACATACTATACGCAAACACAAACCACACGATGCAGACTCGTGACGGCGGAGGGAGGAGTGGGGGTGGGGGTGGGGGTGTGGGTCGGGGGGCCGGGGGGGGGTGGCGTGGGGGGGGGTGGTTGAAGGGGTGAGAAGGTTGTAGGGTTTGAAGGGGGAGGGGGTAGGTCAACGCGGAGGGGAGTGGAGTGGGGGGAGGGGGAGGGGGACGGGGGGAGGGAGAAGTTTGGTGGAGGGGGGAGGGGGGCGGGGGGGGGGGGGGGACGGGAGGAGGGAAGAAGTTGCGGAAAGAGGGAAGAGAGCAGGAAAAAAATAGACTGTCATCATTATTGATGTTGTTGTTGTTGTTGTTCTTCTTCTTCTTCTTCTTCTCCTCCTCCTCCTCCTCTGCCTCCTCCAAATTTAATTTCTGATTTGCTGCACACTAACATTCTGCTGTTGTTGTTGTATTTCCAGCTTTTAGCTCATATCTATCTACAGCACAACACAGCACAGCACAGTACAGTACAGTACAGTACAGTACAGTACAACACATGGAAACAACAACAACCAACCCATCAAGTAGGAAATATGACATACACACTGTAACATGTTGGGTTCTCTACTAGTATGCTGTCTTTTGTGTGGACATATACTCTCTCTCTCTCTCCGTGTATAATGTATGATTTATAATCTGGTAGTGAGTGTCCTTGTCAACACGATCGCGTGTGTAAATGCAATGCGGTGTGATATATTCAGGACTGATAATATGTGATGGTGCATGCGAAAATCATGGATAATGGTCAAAATTCACAAAAATGATATTATTCTTTTATCTGAAAGTAGAGAGAATTCTGAATAACACACAGAAAACAGAATTCAGGTATCTTTATTAGTTTCTGAGATACATGCATTTGAGTCTCGTGATGATCACAAACGTACTTCTTGAGAAAATTGGGGCAAACGAGGTCGCTGTTTCCCACTCTTGATCACCAATTCCCAACAGGGAAAACTTCAAAATAAAGCACTAATACTTTGTGTTTCTTTATAATACTTGGAAATTTTAATAGAAAAGGAATCATAGAATCTGAATAACCAAAAAAACTCAACTTTGATATTTTCACCCCTTGTCATTTTCACAGCGTGTTACGTGAAATTTACTCCAGCGACTTATCCATGATTTTCGCGTGCGGCGTCACATACACATGTGCGGAGGGGTCTTGAAACTGATGTGGTTGACATCATTATATTTTTTTTAGGACGTGGTTTGCCATGAGCGTTGTGGTCTGTAGTGAAATGGTGTGGTGGTTGCAATGAGGAGTGAGTACTGTGCCGCTGGTTAGTAGTTGAAGCTTTCTTGGTGGAATCTGTCAATGTTATGATGATGATGAAAATTATGGATGTGTGCCGATTTATTTTATTTATTTATTGTGTGTGTGTGTGTGTGTGTGTGTGTGTGTGTGTGTGTGTGCTTGCCGTGTCTTTCCTCTGTAATGTGTTTGTTTCTCTGTAAAGTTCTCACTTATTTTCTTTCTTTCTTTTTTTTCCTTTTCTTTCTTTCTTTCTATTTTTAAGCACCATCTTTTCTTTCATTTTTTGGTTGTTGTTTTCTTGTTGTTGTTTTTTTTCTTTCTCCATCTCTCTCTCTCTCCCTCACACACACACACACACACACACACACACACACACACACACACACACACACACACACACACACACACACATTCTCTCTCTCTGCTTCTCTTTATTTCTCTCTCTTTCTTTGTCTATCTGTCTTTCTCCTCTTTGTCTCTATCTGACCCCACTCTGGATCACTCTCAAATTATAATATTCTTTTGAAATCAAATGGGGAATAATTCGGACTGGACGGTGTGTGTGTGTGTGTGTGTGTGTGTGTGCGCGCGCGCCTGCAATGCGTGCAGGCGTGTGTGTGTGAGAGTGTGTGTGTTCAATGTATAATCCTGTTATATTGTTTGTAACCATGCTGTAAGTTTTCATTTAAAAAAAAAAAAGAAACAAAGTCTCTTTTTGTCATTGTCAGATAGGTGTACTGTTGAAAAAATATCAGTGTTAAAAGTTCTGACGAATGGTGATTACAAAATATTATGGTTATGATTTTAAATGTTACGATATACGCATTTGTGTTGATATATTGAGCAAGATGAATAAACGATGAAGTAAATTAGAATTACTGAAATGATAAAACATGGAACATGATATGATAAACAAACGAGATTATAGGTACACGAGGCATTACATAGATCTTAACAGTACTGGGCAGAATATATTGCTTCGACAATATCTAGACTCTCTCTGTCTGTCTCTCTTTCATTGTCTCTGTCTCTCTCCGTTAATCTCTCTCTGTCATTGTCCCTGTCTCTCTCCGTCACTCTCTCTCTCTGTCATTGTCTCTGTCTCTCTCTGTTAATCTCTCTCTGTCATTGTCCCTGTCTCTCTCCGTCACTCTCTCTCTCTGTCATTGTCTCTGTCTCCCTCTGTGTGTCTGTGTGTCTGTCTCTGTCCCTGTCCCGCTCTCTCGCTCTCGTTCTTTCTGTCTCTGTCTCTCTCCGTGTCTGTCTCTCTCTCTACCACTCTTTGCTTCTTTGTGTGTCTGGTCTGTGCTTTTGGTGTGTGTATTTCTCTATCTTTTTGTATAAATAAAAAACAAATATGATATCTCTCTCTGTCTCTGTCTGTCTGTCTCTCTCTGTCTCTCTGTCTCTGTCTCTGTCTCTCTCTCTCTCTCTCTCTCTCTATATATATATATATATATATATAGAGAGAGAGAGAGAGAGAGAGAGAGATGCAATGCCTTCGTTTTCCATAAGGAAGTGGGAATAGAGTCATGTCAGTCGTGGTTAAATTCTTTTTTAACCTTTAAAAAAGAAGAAGAGGAAGAAGAAGAAAAAAAACAACAAAAAAAACAAAAAACCCTCAACCCCCCCCCCCCCCCCCCCCGGCAAAAAACAAAACAAAACAAAAAAACAAACAAACGAAAACCAGGAAGAGACAGAAGAAATCAGAATTCATTTTCTCAGTGAGTACTGCTACATTTGAAACAGGACTGATTTGATTTTGGACACTCTTTCCCATTTAAAAAAAAAATAGAAATCGAAAGCATTATATATATATATGTGTGTGTGTGTGTGTGTGTGTGTGTGTGTGTGTGTGTGTATACACACACACAGACACAATTATTTACATATGTGATTGGAACAGGTGGTGTTTCTTGGTTTTTACTAGTTCTCTTTTCATGATACTCACATGTGTGTGTGTGTGTGTGTGTGTGTGTGTGTGTGTGTGTGTGTGTGTGTGTGTGTATACTTATTCTGGATGTAGAGGTGCTTTTTTCCCAGTATGATGTATTCATGAATGTCGATGCCACCTTTATGGTGATCTTATTCTAACAAGCCTTGCAGAATATCGTGTGGTACTTGCAGTGTATCTATGCTCTCACAATTGTGCTGTGACTTGGGACGTTTAGCTTTAGTCTTTCTTAATGTGTGTGTGTGTGTGTGTGTGTATAATTTTATATATATATATATATAGTTTCACGTCTTCTGACTGAAAGTGATATTAGCCCTATGCTTTTTTGCAAGTCTCACGTGTGCTTTCTTGTTACTGAAAGTGGTGTGCAGTATGTATTGGTATTATCTTTGGTGTGGTTTTTTTTTGTTTTTGTTTGTTTGTTTGTTTGTTTGATTTTCTCAATCACTTTGAACTTTGTTTTTCTTTGTTATCTGAACTAACACCTGACTTTCTTCACTGTTGCTAACATGTGGTGGTATGTATATTGAAGATGTATGTAGATAGAACCGACAGTTTTGATCCTGTCTGTAAAATAATCACGGGTGATTGTTATGTTTTGATATATTTGTGTTGATTTATGTTGTTGTTTTTTTTATAATTGTGATGTGTGTAGATTATCGTGTGCACGTTGTGAATGGGAAAGTCTCGCATGAGATTCAGATTGTGCCAAGCGTATCTGTTCCAGAGTGATCTCTCGTGTTAGAGAGACAGAGATTGAGAGTGACCGAGCGAGAGAGAGAGACAGAGAGGGAAACAGAGAGAGAGAGGAGAGAGAGAGGGAGAGAGAGAGAGAGAGAGAGAGAGAGAGAGAGAGAGATTGTCCGTGGAAGTGTGTTTCAGTGTCTTGAAAGGGGATAAATATTGGTCAGTTGGATGATTGATTAATTGATTCATTCATTTGTGTCATTGTCGATCTTCGCTATAGTTTTGAACAGATCTGATAATGTAATTTATCTCTGACATTACTAGCAAAGTAGGCTTCCTGTATTTATTATTACTACGCAATCACACACTCACACACACGCGCGCGCGCGCGCGCACATGTACAAACACCCACACTGATGCACAGACACACACTTTCACACACACACACACACACACACACACACACACACACACACACACACACACACACACACACACACTCACACACTCACTCACTCACACACACACATGCACGCGCGCACACGTTTATTCATTATCAATATGACCATCAGAATGTTGTTTTCAACAATTTACTATCATTATCAAGCTCGTCAGGTGATCGACAAAGGGAAGCTATCCGTATATTAGTTATCATCCTGTGAAAATGGTTTTCTCCCTTCATTCGAGATTTCGAAAGAACTATTCTGTAAAAAAAAAAAAAAAAAAGTGAAAAAAAGGGAAAGAAAAAGTATCAATCAATCAGTCAATCAATCAATGTGTCGATCGTCGATCAATCAATCAATCAATTTGATTAATTAATCTATCTATCTGTCAGAAAAGAAGAAATGTTGATATGGCGTGACGATCGTTGTCGTATATTATGTGGGTATCGGTTTTTTGTTTGTTTGTTTTTTTGTTTGTGAACTGTGTAAGAAAGGTACTTTGCCCATGAACAAACTTTTTCTTTCTTTCTTTCTTTCTTTCTTTTTTTTTTTTTTTGCCATAGAAAACTGTCGTAGTTTTGCTATCTAATGACAAATCCTCCTTTACAGATACCAGTTCTGCAGATGAATGGAGTAAACTCCACTAATATAAAGCCTACATTTTGCCTGATCAGAGTGAAAGGTTTTAACATTGAGGCAAAATATCAGTGTAACAATTACTCTGTTCTTAATTCTTCTTATTTGTACAAAGTAGACCAGAGGTCAGGTATTTAGTGTACTGTGTCAAACCCCATGTCGATTAAGCTCTCACCATCTCAACAGACAAAAAAAAAAAGAAAAAAAGAAAAGAAAAAAAAAGCAACAAATATTTGAAAGATTCCCTGACATAAAAAAAAAACCAAACAAATATTATGATAATTATATTTTCTAGTTAGAAGAACAGAGTAATAATTTCAGGATGCAGTTACTGTAACATTACTACAAAACGAACAAAAATATACACGAATAATCATTCGATGATCTTGTTACCAGAAAGAATAATAATAATAATAATAATAGTTCACACGATGTATTTGAATATCAGAACATAATGACAGTGACAACAAAAACCACAAAAAAGTCTTGCAGAAACTCTTTGATCTCTTAGCGCCTCTTGTTGTTTATGAGTGGTGCCTATGACACTGGCCGCATGCATCGATTTTTACCTCGAAAATTCAGCATCATTTTAAAAGATGCTTCTTTAAAACGGAAAACTGTGTCAACCCTTTCACCGCCAGTCAATTTAGAGTACAAAATTCCCTTGTGGTATAAACACAGAAAAGACAGTGGCTAAGAATAGCTGGGGATTCCCCCAAAGATGTATAGAAAATATGGCCTATCCTACCACCGAACATTAAGAGCAGTAGGTTCATGGATAACAGACCAAGGAATGGTCACCTATCAGTGACATGGGTCCTCTACCACGCCTGTGTATAAATGCGAGCTTGGCGGTGAAAGGGTTAAGTTCAGAAGTGGCACTTAACGTTTTGTCAAGCTTATACCATTGCGGGATTTTTTTTCTTTTCTTTTTTTCCTTTTTCTTCAGGTGTACCTTCGGAGGAATCCTGACATTATAGGTGCGTGTGGATGGATAATGAGTTGTAACGCCCCTGGACGGCCTTTGTTTGTTGCAGGTTCCGCCGGGGTCCCGTTAAGAGCGGTAGCAGTGGTGGGCCAGGATTTGAACAGAGAGGATGTTGCCATACTTGATGATAGGTGAGTGAACAAAAAAACCTCGCGGGCGCGCGCGCGCGCGTGTGTGTGTGTGTGCTTCTGTGTGTGTGTGTGTGTGTGTGTGTGTGTGTGTGTGTGTGTGTGCAGAGAAAGAGAGAGGGTTAGAGGAAATAGAGTGTGTGTGAAACAATGAGGGAGAGCGAGAGAGAGAGAGAGAGAGAGAGAGAGAGAGAGACAGACAGACTGACAGACATACACACAGACAAATGCGCAGACACACAGGTACACAGACAGAGACACATACAGACCAGACAGAGCCAGAGACAGAGAGATGACAAAGAAATTGATTTCACTGTGTTCCAGAGATTCCTTGGAGAAGCAGCTGTTTGATGGGGAATCGGAGGAGAGCGAGGAGGTGATTTTCGTTTTTTATATTTGTTTTGAGTAGCCATAGTCATAATCGTTATCATGCAATGGTATAGCGCTTTCTTGAATAGCCATAGTCATAATCGTTATCATACAATGCTATAGCGCTTTTTTTTTTAATTGCCATAGTCACAATCATGATTATACAATGATATAGCGCTTTTTTGAATAGCCATAGTCACAATCATGATTATGCAATGATATAGCGCTTTCTTGAATAGCCATTGTCATAATCGTAATTATACAGTGATATAGCACTTTTTTTTGAATAGCCATAGTCATAATCATGATCATACAATGATATAGCGCTTTTTTTTAATTGCCGTAGTCACAATCATGATTATACAATGATATAGCGCTTTTTTGAATAGCCAAAGTCACAATCATGATTATGCAATGATGTAGCGCTTTTTTTGAATAGCCATAGCCATAATCATGATTATACAATGATATAGCGCTTTCTTGAATAGCCATAGCCATAATCATGATTATGCAATGATATAGCGCTTTCTTGAATAGCCATAGTCATAATCGTTATCATACAATGATATAGCGCTTTTTTTTAATTGCCATAGTCACAATCATGATTATACAATCATATAGCGCTTTTTTGAATAGCCATAGTCATAATCATGATTATACAATGATATAGCGCTTTTTTGAATAACCATAGTCATGATCATGCAATGATATAGCGCTTTCTTGAATAGCCATAGTCATAATCGTTATCATACAATGATATAGCGCTTTTTTGAATAGCCATAGTCATAACAATGATTATACAATGATATAGCGCTTTTTTGAATAGCCATAGTCATAACAATGATTATGCAATGATATAGCGCTTTCTTGAATAGCCATAGTCATAATCGTTCTCATACAATGGTATAGCGCTTTTTTTAATTGCCATAGTCACAATCATGATTATACAATGATATAGCGCTTTTTTTGAATAGCCATAGTCATAATCATGATTATGCAATGATGTAGCGCTTTTTTGAAAAGCCATAGTCATAATCATGATTATACAATGATATAGCGCTTTTTTGAATAGCCATAGTCACAATCATGATTATACAATAATTTAGCGCTTTTTTGAAGAGCCATAGCCATAATCATGATTATACAATGATATAGCGCTTTTTGAAGAGCCATAGCCATAATCATGATTATACAATGATATAGCGCCTTTTTTGATTAGCCATAACCATATGCAATGATGTAGCACTTTTTTGAATAGCCATTGTCATAATCATGATTATACAATGATATAGCGCTTTTTTTGAATAGCCATAGTCATGATCATGATTATGCAATGATATAGCGCTTTTTTTTTTAATAGCCATAGCCATAATCATGATTATACAATGATATAGCGCTTTTTTGATTAGCCATAGTCATAATCATGATTATGCAATAATATAGCGCTTTTTTTTAATAGCCATAGCCATAATCATGATTATACAATGATATAGCGCTTTTTTGAATAGTCATAGTCATAATCATGATTATACAATGATAAAGGGCTTTTTTTGAATAGCCATAGTCACAATCATGATTATGCAATGATGTAGCGCTTTTTTGAATAGCCATCGTCATAATTATGATTATACAGTGATATAGCGCTTTTTTAAATAGCCTTAATCATAATCATGATTATGCAATGATATAGTGCTTTTTTGAATAGCCATAGTGATAATCATGATTATGCAATGATATAGCGCCTTTTTTGATTAGCCATAACCATATGCAATGATGTAGCGCTTTTTTTGAATAGCCATTGTCATAATCATGATTATACAATGATATAGCGCTTTTTTTGAATAGCCATAGTCATGATCATGATTATGCAATGATATAGTGCTTTTTTGAATAGCCATAGTCATAATCATGATTATGCAATGATATAGTGCTTTTTTGATTAGCCATAGTCATAATCATGATTATGCAATAATATAGCGCTTTTTTTTAATAGCCATAGCCATAATCATGATTATACAATGATATAGCGCTTTTTTGAATAGTCATAGTCATAATCATGATTATACAATGATAAAGGGCTTTTTTTGAATAGCCATAGTCACAATCATGATTATGCAATGATGTAGCGCTTTTTTGAATAGCCATCGTCATAATTACGATTATACAGTGATATAGCGCTTTTTTGAATAGCCATAATCATAATCATGATTATGCAATGATATAGTGCTTTTTTGAATAGCCATAGTCATAATCATGATTATGCAATGATTTTGTGCTTTTTTGAATAGCCATTGTCATAATCATGATTATACAGTGATATAGCGCTTTAAAAAAAATAGTCATAATCATGATTATGCAATGATATAGTGCTTTTTTGAATAGCCATAGTCATAATGATGATTATGCAATGATATAGCGCTTTTTTGAATAGCCATAGCCATAATCATGATTATACAATGATATAGCGGGTTTTTTTTTAATAGTCATAGTCATAATCATGATTATACAATGATAAAGCGCTTTTTTGAATAGCCATAGTCACAATCATGATTATGCAATGATGTAGCGCTTTTTTGAATAGCCATTGTCATAATCATCATTATTACAATGATAAAGCGCTTATTTGAATAGCCATCGTCATGATCATGATTATGCAATGCTATAGCGCTTTCAGACCTCTCAAACCCCTTTAGAACAACACATCAGCCAGACACGCAAGGTACACAAGAACACACACACATTCTCTCTCTCTCTCTCTGTCATGCGAGCGCGCGCATCCACACACACACACACACACACACACACACACACACACACACACACACACACACACACACACACACACACACACACACTATCTGTCTCTCTCTCTGACGCACACGCGCACACACACACACACACACACACACACACACACACACACACACACACACACACACACACACTCACTCACTCACTCACTCACTCACTCACTCACTCACGCACGCACGCACGCACGCACGCACGCACATGCTCACACGCACCACACAAACGATGTCGGATGCTGTTGGGGGGTTATGAATCTCGTAAATTCAGGGAGCACCCCACTACAGTATGAATAGACTGGTTCTACCTTTCACTTCTGAAATTGAAAGCGTGTACGGACGGGCGCAATAGCCGAGTGGTTAAAGCGTTGGACTGTCAATCTGAGGGTCCCGGGTTCGAATCACGGTGACGGCGCCTGGTGGGTAAAGGGTGGAGATTTTTACGATCTCCCAGGTCAACATATGTGCAGACCTGCTAGTGCCTGAACCCCCTTCGTGTGTATATTCAAGCAGAAGATCAAATACGCACGTTAAAGATCCTGTAATCCATGCCAGCGTTCGGTGGGTTATGGAAACAAGAACACACCCAGCATGCACACCCCCGAAAACGGAGTATGGCTGCCTACATGGCGGGGTAAAAACGGTCATACACGTAAAAGCCCACTCGTGTGCATACGAGTGAACGCAGAAGAAGAAGAAGAAAGAAGAAAGCGTGTACGGACACAAAATGTGACACAGACATGATTGAGAATATAGGTAACTGCCCGTTCACCCTGTCATTAAATGAGACGAAAATGTACCGGTATTCAGAAAATTAATAATTATCTTCTTCTTCTTCTGCGTTCGTGGGCTACAACTCGCACGTTCACTCGTATGTACACGAGTGGACTTTTACGTGTATGACCTGTTTTTACCCCGCCATGGAGGCAGCCATACTCCGTTTTCGGGGGTAGAAATAATTATGAAAATGAAAGTAACCCGGAGGATGCCTTCTTTTTCAAAAATAAATAAGTAAGTAAATAAATAAATTTAAAAAAAAAATAAAGAAAAAACCCGTCGAAATATTTGACATTAATTTCAATCGTACGTTTTCCAGGGAGATGACGACGACGAGGACGAAGAAGAAGAAGAAGAGGAAACAAGCGAGGAGGAGGAGGAGGAAACAACGTCAGAGGAGGAAGAAGAGTCATCAGAAGAAGAAGAGGAGGAGTCGGAAGAAGAGAGCGATGACGGAGAGTCAGAGGACGACAGAATCGAAGCCGACAGGAATGCCCCCAATGCCAGGAACAGCGCCAAGGGAGGTCAGGAGGGCAGAGTTGCCGTTCCTGTGGCCGGGGGCGAGAACCTGGCCATGGCGGGCAGCGCGGTGGTCAGCAGTGAGATGACAGAGAGCTCGGACACGGTGAGCCTGTCTCAGAAGCAAGGTCACGATTCAACAACCACCACTACTGCCACAACAACCACATCGACAGAAGGCGCGCCTCCTAAACCGCAACCCACCACCACCTCCTCTTCCTCCACCTCCCAGAAACCCGATCATCCCGCTTCCTCCACAACCACCACGACCACCTCAGCAGGCCCCAGCAAGAAGCCGAAGAAGAAACCGAAATCCACGCCCAACTCGGCGGAGGACAAGAAGATCGTGGCGGAGCACAAGAAGGCCATCAAGAAAGCCTCCTCCCGGCTAGCCGACTACATCAAGGCTCCCCTCCCTCCCCCCAAACCCAAAGAGGAGAAGCCCGACGCCCGGTCCTCCAAGAAGAACAAAGACAAGAAATCCTCCTCCTCCTCGTCCAAAGCCAAGAAGAAGCAGGACAAAGCGGACAAGGAGAAGAAGAAGAAGAAGGCGGCGGGGAACAAGGACGAAGAGGAGGAGAAGAAGGAGGAGAAGAAGGAGAGGAGGCAGCCGAGGGTTCGCGAGGAGAAGCCCAAAGTGAAGCGCACAGTGGTGAAGAGCAAGTGGGGCAACATCATGTCGCAGATCGAGGCCAGCAAGCAGACGGTGAAGATCAAGCCCAAGACGGAGATCCAGAGCTCGCTGGCCCTCTACCTCAGCACCCCGGCCCCGCCCAACCCCAACAAGAAGGAGGACTCCCCGGAGGGGGGTAAAGAGGGATCCCCCCACCCGAACCAACCCACCAGCATCAAGGCCCCCAGCAAGCCCAAGCCCAAGCTCATCAAGCACCCTAAGCCGGACTTCAGCAACATCAAGAGCAAGCTGAACATCACTCCGCCTCCGCCTCTCCCGCGTCGGGACAGCAACGCCAACAACAGCGGGGGCAACCTCAAGAGTCCCAACACCACCCCCAAGGGCTCCTGCTCCTCCAACAAGGGCTCCCTCCCCGGCAGCCCCAAGGACCCCGGGGGCAAGGCCTCAGAGGGGGCGAGGTCCAGGACCAACGTGTCCAGGAAGCCCCCGGTGCCCAAGTTCAATTCCAAGGAGTTCGCGGAGAGGGAGGCGGCTCAGAGCCAGGGCACGGGCAGCTGTAGCAGCCTGACTGGTGTGGATGGTGAGTTTGTGTGTGTGTGTGTGTGTGTGTGTGTGTGTGTGTGTGTGTGTGTGTGTGTGTTTCCTGTTTGGTGTGTGTGTGTGTGTGTGTGTGTGTGTGTGTTGGTGTGTTTCCTGTTTGGTGTGTGTGTGTGTGTGTGTGTGTGTGTGTGTGTGTGTGTGTGTTGTTGTTGTTGTTGTTTGGTTTGTGCGGATATGTGTGTGTTTGTTTATTTGGTGTGTGTGTGTGTGTGTGTGTGTGTGTGTGTGTGTGTGTGTGTGTGTGTGTGTGTGTGTGTATGTGTGCGTGTGTGTGTGTGTTGTTGTTGTTGTCTGGTTTGTGCGGATATGTGTGTGTTTGTTTATTTGGTGTGTGTGTGTGTGTGTGTGTGTGTGTGTGTGTGTGTGTGTTGTTGTTGTTGTTGTTGTTTGGTTTGTGCGGACATGTGTGTGTTTGTTTATTTGGTGTGTGTGTGTGTGTGTGTGTGTGTGTGTGTGTGTGTGTGTTTGGGTGTATAATGTATGTTTACAGAGATGTGCGTGCTCTCTCTCTCTCGTTTCGTCCGTTGATGACTTGACTTGACCCACATGCAACACGTGCTAAAAAAACGAGAACGAAGTAATGGTAACAGCTATGTCAAAATTTCCTACCGTAGCACCTAACTGTAGGCAGAAAGCACGAGAAAATGGACAGACAGTATAAAGAATCAAGTAAAAGGTACGTAATTATATACAGATGACCCCCTAATGGTAATGAATAAACGGATTCACTAATTATTATATAAGCAAATGAATTATGACCATGGATGGTCTTTTGCTCTTTTGTTGTTCTTTTTCCCTACCCTTTTCTTGCACACAGTTGTTGCGGTGTGTATTTCGTGGTATTTGTCTAATTAGTTTTTGGAAATCCCCCCCACCCCCCTTGTCAAAATGGCTGTAAATGCTTTTGACAATAAATTATCAATCAGTCAGTCAATCAATATATCTCTCTCTCTCATGCTCGAGATCATACTAAGTAGTTTTTTTTGTTTTTTTTTCTTTCTTTCTTTCTTTTTTTTCTCCCACAATTGTATCCTCTTGCTAGTCGTCTGAAGGAGGAAGGTGGCAGAATGGTTAAGACGCTCAGCTGCCAATACAGAGAGTCCGTGAGGGTGTGGGTTCGAATCCCGCTCTCGCCCTTTCTCCTAAGTTTGACTGGAAAATCAAACTGAGCGTCTAGTCTTTCGGATGAGACGATAAACCGAGGTCCCGTGTGCAGCACGCACTTGGCGCACTGAAAAAGAACCCATGGCAACGAGAGTGTTGTCCTCTGGCGAAATTACGTAAAATGAAATCCACTTTCATAGGTACACAAATATGTAAGCATGCACTCAAGGCCTGACTAAGCGCGTTGGGTTATGCTGCTGGTCAGGCATCTGCTCAACAGATGTGGTGTAGCGTGTATGGATTTGTCCGAACGCAGTGACGCCTCCTTGAGAAAGTGAAACTGAAACTGAAACTAGTCCGTCTGGGAGCCAGAAGCATCCTCTCTCCTCTTCAAGCCTCCACCCCCCCCCCCTCATCGCCCCCTCCGTTCTCCTGCATCTACAACTACCCCACCCCACCCCCTCACACCCTCCCCCTACCCGTCCCTTCCCAGTGTTGGCCCTTATCCATAAAGGCTGAGCTGATAACACCGAGGTCGGTAAAGGATACTAAGCAGTATGATGTAGTAGTTCGATGACTTTCTTTTCTCGGCAGCTGATACAGGGCAAGGAAGCGAACTATTTCGGGAAAGAGACGTTGTATACCTGGTGTGTGTGGGTGTAGTTTTTGAGCGGTGGGGGTACTGGTGGAAGTCAAGAGGGGGGGTAGGGGGGGGGGGGAGGAACTGGCTTTAAGAGAGAGAGAGAGAGATATGGATACGGATGATTTATTCATCAGGCCATAGCCCCTATGAAGGGGTACACAAACAACATTTGTTGCGTCACATTTGTTTGAATAAGCACGATGAAACACAGATACATTTGCGAAACATATTATGCCGTTGCAATTTCTCTAAATTTAAACGCTTTGTGCAGGAAAATGGACAACTTCCATACATCATTTTGCCTTTTGGACGACATCAATAAGCACAACTTGAATGTACAAGGTTGTCGGAAATATCTGGCTGGAATATATCTTTCTCTTAACCCTTTAAGAGCCGAGCAGCTCAAAACAAAATGCACTTCGTCTTCTTCGTCTTTCTGGCATAATGGGCAAATCAAATCATTAACATCAAATTTACTGTATCTGTAACGATGTACAGCCAAACTCGACACACCCAACCTAAATCTTGTGGCTGAGAGAGAGAGAGAGAGAGAGAGAGAGAGAGAGAGAGAGAGAGAGAGAGAGAGAGAGAGAGAGAGAGAGAGAGAGAGAGAGAGAGAGACCCAGAACACAAAACTTTTTTTTTTTAATTCAAGGATTAAGATTATAGGCATGGCCTATTCTTCTAATCTGTCCGTGCTGATCTACATCAGTTACAATAGAACACATGTACTTAATGGAAAATGGAGAAAGAGAGAAGAAAAAAAAAATCGTGCTGGACAAATATGATGAAGCACACACACACACACACACACACACACACACACACACACACACACACACACACACACACACACACACAGAGATTAACAGTTGGATGAGAGAGAGAGAGAGAGAGAGAGAGAGAGAGAGAGAGAGAGAGAGTGAAATCATAGCACCGTTCTTCTCTCCGTTTGTTTTCGTTTCTGGAGAACGAGAAAATAATTGATATAAAAAAGATCATCACCATCATCATCATCATCACCATCACCATCACCTTGTTATTGTTGTTGTTGTTGCCATGATTACTTTTGCTCTTTATTTTTCTTTCTTTCTTTCTTTTGGCAACGACTGTCTTTTGGTTGAAACTGCTGAAAGGGACATAACCGCATGATTTGGAAAAAAGGCTTCAACCAAGGGAAGTTATTGTTCTTCCCTTGCTCCCCACTGGGAAATAACAAATTACTGAAGAAGAGGAGGATGATTGTTGTTGCTGTTTCTACGATTTAAATTTAAAATTTTATTATTATATAAATCATTATATGTACTCACTATTTTTACGACTGCAAACGTTTCTACAATACATTTTTTAAATTAAAAAAATAACCCCATTTCCATTTCAAAACAAAGCAAACATTATATAAGAAAAATAAAAGTTTATATCGGATTAGGGATAAACAACTCCAACCGAACCAACTTGACCTTAACTCTCTCCATACGAACGGCGAAAGAGACGACGTTAACAGCGTTTCACCCCAATTACCATCATCAAAATATTGCAAGCGGAAGGCTCTTATACTGAAGACGTGAATGTTGACAAAGTTTCAGTTTCAGTTTCACTTTCTCAAGGAGGCGTCACTGCGTTCGGACAAATCCATACACGCTACACCACATCTGTTGAGCAGATGCCTGACCAGCAGCATAACCCAACGCGCTTAGTCAGGCCTTGAGTGCATGCTTACATATTTGTGTACCTATGAAAGTGGATTTCATTTTACGTAATTTCGCCAGAGGACAACACTCTCGTTGCCATGGGTTCTTTTTCAGTGCGCCAAGTGCGTGCTGCACACGGGACCTCGGTTTATCGTCTCATCCGAAGGACTAGACGCTCAGTTTGATTTCCAGTCAAACTTAGGAGAAAGGGCGAGAGCGGGATTCGAACCCACACCCTCACGGACTCTCTGTATTGGCAGCTGAGCGTCTTAACCATTCTGCCACCTTCCTCCCACATACCACAATTCTGACGACGGAAGCGAAAGGTTGGGTCATTGAGACACCCACTGGACATCCGAGGGGTCTGTGTAGAGGAGACTGAGAGAGGACTGGCCGTACTGAGTGAGTTATGGGTGTAAACGCCAATAGGTCGTTAAACTCCAACATCGCTACATCGGATTGTAATTACAAACATGTGTTTGATTTTTCTATTCCTCTTATTTTAATTTTCATTTTATTTATTAATTTATTATATTTTTTTTTCTCAGGCCTTGACTAAACGCGTTAGGTTACGCTGCTGGTCAGGCATTTAGCTTGGCAGATGTGGTGTAGTGTATATGGATTTGTCCGAACGCAGTGACGCCTCCTTGAGCTACTGATACTGATATCAGTCTAGGCATGCTATTGTCTGGATTTTTTTATTTAATTTTCGGGTGCTCATTGTTTATTTCCTTAATCTTTTCTTTCAGTTGAAAGAAAACGCATGGAAGAATGTGCAGTCTGGTTCTCTCTGTATCTGTCGTTGTGTCTAGACTTCGTTCTCTCTCTCTGTCTGTCTCTTCTCTGCTCCTCTCTATTTTCTGCCTCTAATTTTCTCTTTCTCTTTATCTCTGTCTCTCACTCTCCCCTCTCTTTCAGTCTCTTCTCTGTCTTTTTTTTTCTACCTCTAATTTTCTCTCTGTCTCTCACTCCCTCCTCTCCCCCCCCCTCTCTCTCTCTCACTCCCTCCTCTCCCCCCCCTCTCTCTCACTCCCTCCTCTCCCCCCCTCTCTCTCTCTCTCTCACTCCCTCCTCTCCCCCCCTCTCTCTCTCTCTCACTCCCTCCTCTCCCCCCCCTCTCTGTCTCTCTCCCTCCTCTTCCCCCCCCTCTCTCTGTCTCTCACTCCCTCCTCTCCCCCCCCTCTCTCTCACTCCCTCCTCTCCCCCCCCTCTCTCTCTCTCACTCCCTCCTCTTCCCCCCCCTCTCTCTGTCTCTCACTCCCTCCTCTCCCCCCCCTCTCTCACTCCCTCCTCTCCCCCCCTCTCTCTGTCTCTCACTCCCTCCTCTCCCCCCCTCTCTCTGTCTCTCACTCCCTCCTCTCCCCCCCCCTCTCTCTGTCTCTCACTCCCTCCTCTCCCCCCCCTCTCTCTCTCTCTCACTCCCTCCTCTCCCCCCCTCTCCCTCCTCTCCCCCCCCTCTCTCTCTCTCTCACTCCCTCCTCTCCCCCCCCTCTCCCTCCTCTCCCCCCCCTCTCTCTGTCTCTCACTCCCTCCTCTCCCCCCCTCTCTCTGTCTCTCACTCCCTCCTCTCCCCCCCCCTCTCTCTCTCTCACTCCCTCCTCTCCCCCCTCTCCCTCCTCTCCCCCCCCCCTCTCTCTCTCTCACTCCCTCCTCTCCCCCCCCCTCTCCCTCCTCTCCCCCCCCTCTCTTTGTCTCTCTCTCCCTCCTCCCCCCCCTCTCTCTCTCACTCCCTCCTCTCCCCCCCCCCCCTCTCTCTCTCACTCCCTCCTCTCCCACCCCCTCTCTCTCTCTCACTCCCTCCTCCCCCCCCCTCTCTCTCTCACTCCCTCCTCTCCCCCCCTCTCTCTGTCTCTCACTCCCTCCTCTCCCCCCCCCCCTCTCTCTCTCTCACTCCCTCCTCTCCCCCCCCTCTCTCTGTCTCTCACTCCTTCCTCTCCCCCCCCTCTCTCTCACTCCCTCCTCTCCCCCCCTCTCTCTCTCTCACTCCCTCCTCTCCCCCCCCCCCTCTCTCTGTCTCTCACTCCCTCCTCTCCCCCCCCTCTCTCTCTCTCACTCCCTCCTCCCACCCCCTCCTCACTCTCTTTCTCTGTCTCTGTCTCTGTCTGTCTGCTTCTGTCTCATCCTGCGAGTCTCTGCCTTTTATTCACCACACGTGCCTTTCTTTTACGGTCTGCTTGGTGTCTGTCACAGGCAAAGCGATCTGAATATCGATCTCCTTACTTCCTGGTTAG
>NC_134899.1:9931610-9941610 GCF_041734735.1 Babylonia areolata
AGCTGCCAATACATAAGAGTCCGTGAGGGTGTGGGTTCGAATCTCGCTCTCGCCCTATCTTCCAAGTTTGACTTGAAAATCAAGCTGAGCGTCTAGTCTTTCGGATGAGACGATAAACCGAGGTCCCGTGTGCAGCACGCACTTGGCGCATGAAGATCCATGGCAACGAGAGTGTTGTCCTCTGGCAAATTATGTAAAAAGAAATCCACTCTGATAGGTACACAAATATACAAGCGTGCACTCAAGGCCTGACAAGCGCGTTGTGTTATGCTGCTGGTCAGGCATCTGCCTAGCAGATGTGATGTAGCGTATATATGGATTTGTCCGAACGCAGTGACGCCTCCTGGATCTTGAGAAACTGAAACTGAAACTTTCCGTGGACTTGCAGGGTACTAAAACTGCGACACGACGAACCCGGGTATGGTTTGGCTGTGGTAGTAGTCGGCACTCGTGGCATTGAGCGATGTGGGAGTAATGCCCCCACTGAAATGGTGCAGATGAAAGATGGTGGGGCAGAAAAAAAGGGGGGAAAAAAAGAAGAAAAAAGAAAAAGAAAAATGAAATGCCGATGACTAATGACTAAGCAACTAGTGCCAAGGGAATGGTCCATTGCTGTGTGCCAGAGAGAGAGAGAGGGGGAGAGAGGGAGAGAGACAGACAGAGAGAGACAGAGAGAGGCTGCTAGCTGCCTGCTGGGGTCAACTGGCAAGAAGTGGAGTTGGATTCTGGAATGTAAAGAAACAAAAATCGATAAATCGATAAAACAACCTCCCCCTCACCCTCCCCCTCTCTCACAGCACTTTAGAATCGTCCCCACTGGGGCAAACACCAACCCTTAGTCAAAGCTCTTGTCGCCAAAGTGAATTACAATTCTCTCTGTCTCTCCCGACTCGCGTTTCAGTTATATCCCAGGAGTAAATGTTGGATTAGGGGTGAGAACGATATTCGGATTGCCTTTTTTTTTTTTTTTTTTTTTTTTTTTTTACATTGTGTTGGTTTCTCTTTTGGTTGTTTTTTTTTTAAGAACTGACGTGAAGTCAGCACTGTGAAGAGTCTTTTGCGGTCGGTTGGGTTTAAACAACATGATTCGATTTGATTTGATATGATTGTATTTAATTGCTGTCTCTCTCAGTGTGTCTCTTTATATCTGTCTCTGTCTCCCTCTTTCTTTTTTTTCTCTCTCTCCCTCCATCCCTCCACCCCCCTTCCCTCTCCCTATTTCTCCTCCTGTCCCTTCTCTCTCCATCTCTTCATACCACCTCTCCCTTCCCCCTCTCTCTCCCTCCACCCATCTCTCCCTCCCTCCTTCTCTCTCTCTCTCCCTCCTTATATATACACCCCTCTCCCTCCCTCCTTATATATACACCCCCCTCTCTCCCTCCTTATATATACACCCCTCTCTCTCCTTATATATGCACCCCTCTCCGTCCCTCCTTATATATACACCCCCCTCTCTCTCTCCTTATATATACACCCCTCTCCCTCCCTCCTTATATATACACCCTCTCCCTCCCTCCTTATATATACACCATCTCCCTCCCTCCTTATATATACACCCCACTCCCTCCTTATATATACACCTCTCTCTCTCCTTATATGTACACCCCTCTCCCTCCTTCTATATACACCTCTCTCTCTCCTTATATATACACCCCTCTCCCTCCCTCCTTATATATACACCCCCCTCTCTCTCTCCTTATATATACACCCCTCTCCCTCCCTCCTTATATATACACCCCTCTCCCTCCTTCCTTATATATACACCCCTCTCCCTCCTTATATATACACCCCTCTCTCTCCTTATATATACACCCCTCTCCCTCCCTCCTTATATATACACCCCTCTCCCTCCCTCCCTCCTTATATATACACCCCTCTCCCTCCTTATATATACACCTCTCTCTCTCCTTATATATACACCCTTCTCCCTCCCTCCTTATATATACACCCCCCTCTCTCTCTCCTTATATATACACCCCTCTCCCTCCCTTCTTATATATACACCCCCCTCTCTCTCTCCTTATATATATACACCCCTCTCCCTCCCTCCTTATATATACACCCCCCTCTCTCCCTCCTTATATATACACCCCTCTCCCTCCCTCCTTATATATACACCCCTCTCCCTCCCTCCTTATATATACACCCTTATATATACACCCCTCTCCCTCCCTCCTTATATATACACCCCACTCCCTCCTTATATATACACCTCTCTCTCTCCTTATATGTACACCCCTCTCCCTCCTTATATATACACCCCTCTCTCTCCCTCCTTAGGTATACACCCCCCCCTCTCTCTCTCCATATATATACACCCTCTCCCTCCCTCCTTATATATACACCCCTCTCTCTCCTTGTATATACATCCCTCTCCCTCCCTCCTTATATATACACCCCTCTCTCTCTCCTTATATATACACCCCCCCTCTCTCTCTCCTTATATATACATCCCTCTTCCTCCCTCCTTATATATACATCCCTCTCTCTCCCTCCTTATATATACACCCCCCTCTCTCCCTCCTTATATATACACCCCTCTCCCTCCCTGCTTATATATATATATATATATATATATATATATATATATATATATATATATACACCCCTCTCCCTCCTTATATATACACCCCTCTCTCTCCCTCATATATACAACCTCTCCCTCTCTCCTTATATATACACCCCTCTCCCTCCCTCCTTATATATACACCCCTCTCCCTCCCTCCTTATATATACACCCTTATATATACACCCCTCTCCCTCCCTCCTTATATATACACCCCTCTCCCTCCCTCCTTATATATACACCCCTCTCCCTCCCTCCTTATATATACATCCCTCTCTCTCCCTCCTTAGGTATACACCCCTCTCCCTCCCTGCTTATATATATACACCCCTCTCCCTCCTTATATATACACCCCTCTCTCTCCCTCATATATACAACCTCTCCCTCTCTCCTTATATATACACCCCTCTCCCTCCCTCCTTATATATACACCCCTCTCCCTCCCTCTTTATATATACACCCCTCTCCCTCCCTCCTTATATACACACGTCTCTCCCTCCCTCCTTATATATACACCCCCCTCTCTCTCTCCTTATATATACACCCCTCTCCCCCTCTCCCTCCCTCCTTACATATTCACCCCTCTCCCTCCTTCATTCACTCTTTTATCCCTTCCCCTCTCACCTTCTCTCTTTCCCTTGTCCGTGTCTGTAATTCTGTGGTAATCCCTACACAGGGCAACAACCCACAATGGGGAATGTGTGTGTGTGGGGTGTGGTGGGGGGTGCGCTCTTGGTGACTGATGTATGTGTACGACCCTCTCTCTCCCTCCCTCCCTCCCTCTCTTTGTCTCTCCCCTCCCCTTTTGTTCCCCACCCCCCTCCCCTACCCCCGTCTCCGTCTCTCTCTCTCTCTCTCTCTGTTGGTTTTCGTGAAGTCTGGCCATTTTTCAGCCGTGGTTAAACTGCAGGGAGGACAGAGAGAGAAAGGCCGTGTTTAAGGACGGAGAAGGATGGACGGGAGGACATGGGTCACTTCTTTATGTAGGTGTGGGACGCAGCAGGACGTATGACTCTATAGGAGTGGAAGACTGGTGGTGCCGGGCTTGGAACATGGGAACTGGGGTTTTTCTTTCGGTGTTGAATTACTCCGACGTTCAGGACGTTTCTGATTTGTGTGTGTGTGTGTGTGTGTGTGTGTGTGTGTGTGTGTGTGTGGACTTCAGACGAGCGTTGGTATTTGTGATGCTCATGTCGTGGGCATGACATGATCCATAATAATTAGAGACACCAGCACACACAGAGACACACAAACACACACCGAAAGAGCAAAGACTGTGTGCTACCTGTAACAGTTTAGAAGACGAGGATTCACCTTTTAGACGATGATTGTGTAAAATACAGTACGTACAGACACAGATTCCTAATCGATATATATATATATATATATATATCATCCAGATGCCAAGGTTAGTGAATTGATCCTTATGACAGAATTACAGCCAAGGCTGGCAAAATTTGTTCACGAATGTATCTCTTCTTCATAATTATGCTCATGTTTATGTCTTATAAACTTTAAGGTTTTATGAGAATAAAAATAATATTCTGTTTTGTTCCGTTCTATTCTGTTCACACACACACAAATACAGATACGCACACACACACACACACACACTCACATACACACACACACACACACACACACACACACACACACACACACTCACATACACACACACACACACACACACACACACACACACACACACACACACACACACACACACACACACACACACACAACACAACACAACACAACACAACACACGCACATACGGTAACACATACTCACACACACACGCTTTTTTAAGGATAAGATCACAAAATGAACGACGAAAAAACAACAACAACAAAAAAAGACAAAGGCCAAGATAAAAAGGAATCGCCAGACAACACAGCCATGTGCGCAGTAGAACGACAGACATGCTGACCACAACTCAATATGCTAATCATCTTCTTCATCATCACCATAGTACGCTGACCCTCCCCGGGTGTAATGATCTGAGGGGAATTATGCAGAGATACATGTCAGCTACTTTACAAGTACATGAACAAAACAGATGAGGGCACGACAGTTACCATGACAACATTGCGGCACGACCGTATGTGCGTGTGGAGGAGGGGTGTGGGTGTGTGTGAGTGTGTGGGAGGGGGGGGGGCGCGGACGTGAGGGGCTGGGGGGGGGGGGGGAGGCGAGGGGGTTAATGCGTGTGGAAGAGAAGCAGTGGAGATGAAGATGTGAACGTTTTAAGGGTTGGGAGGGGGTTGGGTGGGGGGGATCGGGGCTGTAAAGGGGGTGGGAGCTTGTGTGTGTGTGTGTGGGGGGGGGGTGGTGGTGCTTTTTTTTCTGTTTTTATTTTTGTTTTTGTTTTGTTTTTGACTGCGTGTCTGTATTTGTTTCTTCATGTGTGTGTGTGTGTGTGTGTGTGAGTGTGTGTGTGTGTGTGTGTGTGTGTGTGTGTGTGTGTGTGTGTGTGTGTGTGTGTGTGTGTGTGTGTGTGTGTGTGTGTGTGTCTGTGTGTGTGTGAGTGTGTGTGTGTGTGTGTGTGTGTGTGTCTGTGTGTGTGTGAGTGTGTGTGTGTGTGTGTGTGTGTGTGTCTGTGTGTGTGTGAGTGTGTGTGTGTGTGTGTCTGTGTGTGTGTGAGTGTGTGTGTGTGTGTGTGTGTGTGTGTGTGTGTGTGTGTGTGTGTGTGAAAGAGAGAGAAGAGTGAAGGGAGGGAGAGCTAGAGAAGGGAGCCGGAAAGAGAGAGACAGAGACAGAGAGACAGAGACAAAGAGAGTGAATGAATGAATTGTTTTTAAAATGCATTGGACCATGTTCATAAACACACATTGCGAGTTGGGCAAAGGGTTGAAAAGCAATCAGCAAAAGGCAATCTGCATTAAGACAAAAATGATTTTTTTTTTAAAGAAAAAAAAGATTAAACACACACACACACACACACACACACACACACACACACACACACACAGAGAGAGAGAGAGAGAGAGAGAGAGAGAGAGAGAGAGAGAGATCGCACTTATTTGTGCTCTAATATAGATCCACAGATGCTGATGGTCAGCAGCCATTCACACCACCATCACCATGACCACCACCACCACCACCTCCCATCACGCCCACTTTCGACCAGAGGTCTCTCTCCTTCCTCTCCACACCCACCCCCACCCCCCCTCCACACCCACACCGCCCACCCACCCCCTCCTCTTTTCCCTCCCCCTCCGTCCACTCTCACGGTGATGTCTGACGCACGCGCGAGCCGCACAGCGGAGACCCCAACCACGCCGCACCCCCCACACATCCCCACACACCCACACCCACACACCCAGACATGCTGGTGATGTGATGTCAGACAGGATACTGCAGCACAGCACAGCACAGCACAGCACAGCACAGCAGTCTACGAGCAAGTTGAAGCATCCGCAACCAGCAGACACGCACTAGTGTAGCGTAATTTTATTTTATTTTACTTTTTTTCTTTTTCCTCAACAGGATTGGCCAGTGAGTGAGTGAGTAAGATTTTTTTTTTTTTTAAAGCTGCGAGGAGGAGGAAGAGGAGGAGGAGGAGGAGGGGGAGTTTTGTTAAACATCCCGTCACACACACTGATGACTGTAGACATATTGTTCAGATGCTGCGATGTTCTCTTTTGGAGCGATCGATCTGTTCTGCGTGTGATTTTGGAAACGGAATGTTTTATATAGCAAGAGATGGATGTTAAAATCGGAATTTTTACCCCCCCCCCCCCACCCCCCGGCTCCCTCTTCCCAGTTCTGTCCTGTTGTTGCTTTTGAGAGGGGGGGGGGGAAAGGAATGTCGAAATCATAAATTATTGTGATGTGATCTGTGTGTCTGTATTTTTGTGTCTGGGAGCCATTGAGCCTTCTGTCGAGAATTGCATCATCATCGTCATCGTCGTCGTCGTCAGCTGCTGTGAGTGGATGTGTGGGTGGGTGTCTGGGTATGCGGAGGTCAGGCATGTCTGGGATCCCAGAAGGATTTCGCTTCTTCAGTTTTGTATTTAGTTGTTGTTGTTTTTTTTTAATGTATTTATCTATTATTTATTCACCTTTTTTTTTCTCAAGGCCTGACTGAGCGCGTTGGGTTACGCTGCTGGTCAGGCATCTGCTTGGCAGATGTGGTGTGGCGTATATGGATTTGTCTGAACGCAGTGACTTCTCTCTTAGCTACTGAAAACTGAAAAAAACCCTGTATTTAGTTTGCTAGCACCGTAAGTTAAAGTTGTTTTGGTAGGGGCTGCAAGCAGTGTTTATTTTGGTAGAGATGACGAAAAAACAACAACAACAAAAAAGAAACAAAAACAACAACAACAACAACAACAACAAAAACCCGTCTGCTTCACTTACTTTTTCACTGGCTAATGTATGAATATGTTGCAGACTGAATTCATATTTTTCGCCTTTTGAAAATGATCCAAATTTCATTTTTCAAAACACTTTTTTTTTTTTTTAAGGATTGCAAGTAAGTATTGTTTTGTCGGTTTTACGTCTCTAAATTTACTTGGATGAACAAAAAGAGTCTCCTTTGAGGTGAGATTTGTATTTCGGATTTGAACTTGAAAAATGTGAGGCAGACACACAGCAGACAGTCTCCATTTTTTTCCCCCTCTGAACTGTCCTACTCCTCCTCATGTCCGGGAATGTAAGTGGACTTTCTCGAGCAAATCGTGACTTTCCATGTTGTGTGACAGGCTGTCACAGTTTGTTTGTTCAGCCATGTGAAAATCGTGCCACTGCACTGCACGGAGAGTACTTTCAACGTTCAGATTGGAGCGTGGTAGATGGTACCTTTGTTTCTGTTTCTTTTTTTTTCTTTTTTCTTCTTCTGTTTTTTGTTTGTCCCCCCCCCCTTTTTTTTTCGCTCTCGCAGCAGCCAAATTTAATCAATTTTCAATGACTTGCGTCTTCCACAACTTGTGGCTTGGTGGCTTGGAGTAGAAGAAAACCAAGGAATGCAGAAATCCAAGACGTTAGAACCGTGAGCTTTTTATGGCATCGACCCATACAGAAGCAGCAGCAGCAGCAGAAGAAGAAGAAGTCAGTTCCGTGTTGTAAATGAGTGAGTGAAAACGCTCTGAGAGTCTTTGCCCCCCCTGCCCCCACCCACTCATCCACCGCCCTTCCCAACCACACCCCCCACCACCTCCTACACCCACCCACCCCCTCCCTCCTTCCTTCCTTGTTGAGTTTTGTCCTTTTTTTTAATGTATTTATTTTATTTTATTTTATTTTATTATTTTTTCATTTATTTATTTCATTTATTTATTCTTTCTTTCTTTCTTTATTTCATTTTTTTTCTCTCAAGGCCTGACTAAGCGCATTGGGTTAAGCTGCTGGTTGGGCATCTGCTTGGCAGATGTGGTGTAGCGTATATGGATTTGTCCGAACGCAGTGACGCCTCCTTGAGCTACTGAAACTGAAACTGAAACTTTGTCGTCTGTGTCCTGTGGAGAGGTGGTGACGTCATTCGGTGAACTTGAACTTGTGTGTTGGGTTGGGTCATTGAAACGTTGTGACTGTTAGCTGTTCTTGTGGGATTCTTCCAGCAGACAACAGAGGTGTCGTCAGCACCAGGCCTGTGTGTTGGGTTGGGTCATTGAAACGTTGTGACTGTTAACTCTTCTTGTGAGATTCTTCCAGCGGATAAACAACAACTACAACAAAAACAACGACAACAGCAAACTTGTACAAACCGCCATGGGAGGTAAGAGGGTTTGTTTTTTTTATAGTTATTTTCGTTTCTGTCGGTTCCATGATACTTCTGTCAGAAAATACAATTTGTGTGTGTGTGTGTGTGTGTGTGTGTGTGTGTGTGTGTGTGTGTGTGTGTGTGTGTGTTGAACGGTGTTTTGCGAGCAGGATTTCCTTTCATAAAGGGTTGACTGAATGAACGGTAATGTCGCACTTTAGTATCCTAAAGTCCTGGAGCTGAATTGATAGGATGCTAAAGTGCGATTATACCTAAGGGTAATGTCATACTTTTTTTTTTTTTTTTTTTTTTTTTGTAAGTCGTCGTTCTTTCTTGCAAGGGCTGCATTGGGGGGTGGGGGTGGTGGTGGTGGTGGTATGGTAAGGCATGAGGTTGGGAGCAGTTGAGGAGTGTGGGAGACGACGTGGGGGGTGTGGGGGGGGGGAGAAAGGAAATCCTTTTTCCCATCACGTCTGTTAAGTGTGCCTGTTTCTGTTGAGCGTTGAAATGTTCCGGATTTTCTATGTTGTTTCTGAAGACAAGTTTTCTCTTCACGTCTGTTGAGGAGGGTAACTTTGAGGAGGACGTTAACTGGGCAACACTTCAAATTATACACGCGCTCCAGGGGTGAAAATTCAGTTGAGATTGCCGCCGGAATCCATTTTCTTTCTTTCTTTCTTCTTTTTTGAAACAAATTCTTATATCAATAACATTCCTGTGTGTGTGTGTGTGTGTGTGTGTGTGTGTGTGTGTGTGTGTGTGTGTGTGAGAGAGAGAGAGAGAGAGAGAGAGAGAGAGAGGGAGAAGCCGACCAGTTTATTAATTTCATTCCGTATGTTTTGATAACTTGGAACATTTTTCTTTTCTTTTTTTCTCTATTTCTTTTTTTTTTTCTTGCTTGTTGTCACTGTGAGCTCCAGACTATACAATATGAAATGAATTAAAAAAAAAAACAAAAAAAAAAACTAACAGATGAATAAATAAATGAATGCATAAATAACTAAACACGTAAATATCTCTATGTGGTCTGAAGAAGACGACGACGACGAACAACCAAGCAGACAGGAGCGTTGTAAAACTCCGGAAGCCTTCTCCATCCTGAAAAAAAAAAGTCTACAAATTAAATGAAATCCAGACTGCTGAAAACGTTTGGTGTGTGTGTGTGTGTGTGTGTGTGTGTGTGTGTGTGTGTGTTTCCTTCCTTCCTTCTCCCTTCAACAACGCTGTGTTCTCTTCTTTTTTTTTCTTTCTGTGCATGTGATGTACATGTGATGTCTGAATCAAAACCTTGGCTTTTGTGGCTTCTTTCCGTTCTTGGTATCGATTATTTTCCCCAAAGTCAAACGCAAGCCGGAAAAGGGTGGGTGGGCGTTTGCGCAGAGGTGGAAGGGGGTGGGGGGTGATGGGGGTTGTAGGTGGTGGTGGTGGAAGGAGGCGGGTTTAATGTCTTTCCCCTCAGGAGAACAATAATTGTAGGTTGGATAGGGTGGGTGGGGATAGGGTAGTGAGATGGAGTGGGGGGGTGAGGCTGGCTTGTCCAGCAGAGCGCAGCACAACACGGTATACAGCACGGCACAGCACAGCATGGCACAGCACAGCACGGCACAGCACAGCACAACACAGCACAGCATGGCACAACACAGCACAGCACGGCATAGCACAGCACAGCACGGCATAGCACAGCACAGCACAGCACAGCACAGCACGGCATAGCATAGCACAGCACAGCA
>NC_134899.1:9949110-9951610 GCF_041734735.1 Babylonia areolata
CATGCTTATCTTTGCGATTCCACCAAATACAGCAAAATGCTTGGCTTAGATCAGATACATGCTCAGTTAGATATTGACATCCTCTTTTATGAGTTCGGGTATGTGCACGTTAATACCTACTACAAGGGTAAAAAGAAAACAAACAATAAAAAAAACTAGTCCCAACTTTAAGCTTTCCACTCTCGAGTTAAAAAAAAAAACAACATCCATAGTTTAAAGCCTTCAAATCTGATTAAAAATGTTCACTTCTTTCAAGAAGTCCATCAGCGCCCACGGGGGGGGGGGGAGGGACATCACGAAACAAGGTCTTCAAAGAAACCGCCGTGTAAATGTCTGTGTCTAACGTCATTCAGATCCCAACAGTCAAGGAGCACGTGTTTCACGGTGAGAGAGAGAGACTCATCACAGGGAATACATCGGGGGTGAAGAACAGATAGGAGGAGTCTGTGCTGTGCAGACTGCATGCCGGGCACACTTTTAAAAAAAAAATTTTTTTACTACTAATTCTTCTTGAAGGGGGAAGAGGCCCCTCGATGTATTCCCTGTGATTGTGTCCCTCATGGGCGCTGATGGACTAGTTTTTGACTCACTTGTGTAAACAAAATGAGTCTATGTTTTAACCCGGTGTTCGGTTGTCTGTGTGTGTGTGTGTGTGTGTGTGTCCGTAGTAAACTTTAACATTGACATTTTCTCTGCAAATACTTTGTCAGTTGACACCAAATTAGGCATAAAAATAGGAAAAATTCAGTTCTTTCTAGTCATCTTGTTTCAAACAATATTGCACCTCTGGTATGGGCACAAAAAAATAAATAATGAAGCCTAATTATATACAAACTGCATTTACTGTTATATTTATATTTTTTGTATTCTCTAAACTTGGCACTTTGATCTGATATTCTGACCCAACAACAAGAGCAGTCATTATTATCATTTTTTGTTCAAACAGGAACTTCTTTTGCTCAGCATGGAAGTTTTATTTATTTTGCAAACGTTTTGGTGCAGATAGTAAAAAAAGGAAAATTACTCTGTAATTAATGCTAGGGGACTTAATTTGCTTTAAACTGATCTTTCTCATCTTAAACATTACATTTTGAAATTATGCTCAATACATAAAAACCTTGTGTGTTTTACTCTCAGTCACAAGTGAGTCTTGAAGGCCTTGCCTTTCTTGTTATTGTTTGTTTTCTGTTTACCCTTGAAGTAGGTATTAACGTGGCGATAGCCTTGAGATGGCCTTAGTTGTCGGCGAGGCTGTAAACACTTTTAGACAGGATGTGGGTGATATTTAGCGTTATCTTTATTTTTTTTAATTTTTTTTTATTTTTCTTTTTTATGTTTTTGTAGTGTGACATTATCCCTTATTACCCGTGTCAAAGTTATATATCAATGATGCAGTCTATCGGAATGTTCTTCTAACATTTCCTGTGTTGTTGATAATTATGTTTGGATATATGTAACCATAGGACACACCATTTTTGTTATTCACTCCATAGAAAAAAAAAAGAGGCAAAGAATGGAAAATGAATTTGAATGATAGGTCTCTCTCTCATTCCCCCATTCAGTTGTTGATATTTTGTTGTCTTTTTTTTTTTCCAAATGTACTTGTGTATGTAATACTATCCTGTAATTTTTCTGGTGTGGACATTAAAAAGCAACAAAAACAAACAAACAACAACAACAACAACAACAACAAAAAAACACAAAAAAACCTCTGGCTAGTCCTGATTAAAACACGGGGTCTGAGTGGACTTGCCTGGAATAGTTCCCGGGGATAAACTGACATCTGGAGTGATGGCCTAGAAGGTAACGCGTCCGCCTAGGAAGCGAGAGAATCCGAGCGCGCTGGTTCGAATCACGGCTCAGCCGCCGATAGTTTCTCCTCCTCCACTAGACCTTGAGAGGTGGTCTGGACGCTAGTCATTCGGGTGAGACGATAAACCGAGGTCCCGTGTGCAGCATGCACTTAGCGCACGTAAAAGAACCCATGGCAACAAAAGGGTTTTTCCTGGCAAAATTATGTGGAAAAAATCCACAAATAAAAACTGCACGCAGGAAAAAAAAGAAAAAAGAAAAAAAAAGAAAAAAGAAAAAAAAAAGAAAAAAGAAAAAAAAAGGGTGGCGCTGTAGTGTAGCGACGCGCTCTCCCTGGGGAGAGCAGCCCGAATTTCACACAGAGAACTCTGTTGTGATAAAAAGAAATACAAAATACAAAACCTGGTCAGAAGAACTACATCCTAGTTGGAGTTTTCCCCTCGTCACCCCGATCGTTATGGATGTGAGGGGGTCATTCTGGACAAGCTTGAAGTGACGCCCCCCCCCCCCCCCCCCCGAGGGTGGTATATTTGGCCTGGTTAGAATCAGTGAACAATACAGGCTATTTGGCCTGGTTAGTGTCAGTGAACAATACAGGCTATTTGGTCTGGTTAGGATCAGTGAATAATACAGTCTATTTGGCCTGGTTAGAATCAGTGAACAATACAGGCTGTTTGGCCTGGTTAGA
>NC_134899.1:9959110-9961610 GCF_041734735.1 Babylonia areolata
TTTTCCTCTACAGCTGATCCGATACTCTTTGTCTGAGAGAGAGAGAGAGAGAGAGAGAGAGAGAGAGAGAGAGAGAGAGAGAGAGAGAGAGAGAGAGAGAGAGAGAGTGAGTGCGTACTCTGCGTATGTGTGCGGCGTTCGTGTCCGAGCGTAGACATAGGTAACTGAGGAAAGGCGTTGTTTCTGGATAGAGATAGAGATCTGACCGGTGAAAGAGCAAATGGTTGAACCCCCCAATCCCCCCATACCTCATCCCCCCCAAACTCCCCACCACCCCCCGCCCCACCATTAGCCTCTCCCTGGCCCCCCCTCATTTGTTCTTGCGCGCGCAACAGCCGAGTGGTTAAAGCGTTGAACTTTCAATCTGAATGTTCCGGGTTCGAATCTCGGTAGCGGCGTCTGGTGGGTAGAGGGTGGAGATATTTCCGATCTCCCAGGTCAACATATGTGCGGACCTGCTTGTGCCTGAACCCCCTTCGTGTGTATACGCAAGCAGAAGACCAAATACGCACGTTAAAGATCCTGTAATCCATGTCAGCGTTTGCATTGGTGTTGTTATGGAAACAAGAACATATCCAGCATGCACACCCCCGAAAACGGGAGCATGGCTGCCTTCATGGCGGGGTTTAAAAATGGTCAGTCATACACGTAAAAGCCTACTCGTGTACACGCGAGTGGACGCTGGAGTTGCAGCCCACGAACGCAGAAGAAGAAGCAGCAGCAGCAGCAGCTCTGAAACCACGCGGTCAGTTAGTGGTTATCTTTTGCCGCTTATTTTTAGAAGGTAGGCAGGCAGGCAGGCATGAGGGCTTTCCCCTCACCATCCCCCCTCCCTCACCCTTCCTTCCAGTCCCTCCCCCGTCTCTCTCTCACCCCCCCCCCCCCCGCGCCCCTCACTCTCCAATTAACAAAACTATTCCAGTGACCGGCTCTTTTGTTTTTATCCTTTTTTTTTTTTTTTTTCCTCACTCACCACTTATTCAATTTTCTGGGTTAAAAAAAAAAAAAAGTTTTCCCACAAGGGCAGCTTGGCTTGAACGTGAAAAGAGAATTGCAAAGGAGGTGGAGAGGTGAAGGAGAAAAGAGAGGGAGGGAAAGGGATTGGGGGGGGGGGGGGAGGGATTGAGGGTAGGGTTGGGTGGGGGTTGTGTGTGTTGCAGGGAGGAGGTGTGGGAGTGGGGGACGGGGGTGGGGGTGGGGGGGTAAGTGTGTGCGTAGACGAATGCGTGCTTGTGTCGATTGGGTGAGTGGGTGTGTGCGTGCGTGTGTGTGTGTGCGTTTGCGTGCGTGCGTGTGTGTGTGTGTGTGTGTGTGTGTGTGTGTGTGTGTGTGTGTGTGTGTGTGTGTGTGTGTGTGTGTGTGTGTGTGTGTGTGTGTGTGTGTGTGTGTGTGTGTGTGTGTGTGTGTGTGTGTGTGTGTGTGTGAGCGTATTGGTAACTTCGCTAGACCTTCGGAGAAATCGGGGGAAAAAAACTTATCGTATTACCAACACTATCATTACTGCTGCTGCTGTTGCTGATGATGATGATGATGATACTGATACTACAGATGCGCACTCACACGCACGCACGCACGCACACACGCACGCACACACACACACACACACACACACACACACACACACACACACACACACACACACACATACAAATATACATACACACAGCAACAACAGCAGCAACATCAACTCCAACACAACACAACACAGTACAGCACAGCACAGCACATCACAGCACAGCACAACACAACACAACAGCCAGCAAAGCTCACACAACCTGACCCTGTTTGATGTGATCACCTGTCCGCCAGGTAACGCGGTCAGTCGGGCCGGAGCACGGCTGAGGAGTGACCGGGGGTCAAGCGTGACCAGCACCAAGTCCGACAACTCTGCCACACAGGTGAGAAAGAGATCGACTATCATTCATTTGATAATGTATCATTGGAAGTTGTGTCCGGTTGTATATATGATAGTTAGTACGTGTTTCGACTATGACCATCAGAACAGCAGAGAAGGCAGCTGCTGTCCCGACTATCTGGGCTAGATTTTTTTTTTTTTTTTTTTTTTTTTTTTTGCTGCCCCAACATATGCACCGTTTCAGTGGCATTACTCCCACGCCGCTCATTCAGATTCCCCCCACACACGGCCACACGACACACCCGGGTTCGTCTATCGCAGTTCCAGCGTCGGCAGTCCACAAGGAACCATCGATGTTAGGTCGCCAGGAGGCCACACACCAGAGGAGACCCTGCACTGCTGCTGAGTCACTTCGGTGGTGTTCAGTGGTGCTTGTTCTGTTTTAACGTACTTAGGACACCACCCATTAAGCCCCCTGCTAACGACAAATAATGGCTTAGTCGCGGAGCCAGACTGAGTGAGCGTCCCTCATCTGGGCTGGAATTGGACTAGAGTGGAGAGAGTGTCCTGCCCAAGTTACGCATCTCCACTCTCTCGGCTCTGAGGGTTTTTTGACTCATTTGTGTAAACAAAGGGAGTCTATGT
>NC_134899.1:9966610-9969110 GCF_041734735.1 Babylonia areolata
ACTTGGGATACAGAGAGAGAGAGAGAGAGAGAGAGAGAACTTGGGATACAGAGAGAGAGAGAGAGAGAGAGAGAACTTGGGATACAGATGAGAGAGAGAGAGAGAACTTGGGATACAGAGAGAGAGAGATAGAGAACTTGGGATACAGAGAGAGAGAGAGAGAGAGAACTTGGTATACAGAGAGAGAGAGAGAGAACTTGGGATAGAGAGAGAGAGAGAGAGAGAACTTGGGAGAGAGAGAGAGAACTTGGGATACAGAGAGAGAGAGAGAGAGAACTTGGGATACAGAGAGAGAGAGAGAGAGAGAGAGAACTTGGGATACAGAGAGAGAGAGAGAGAGAGAGAGAGAGAGAGAACTTGGGATACACACAGAGAGAGAGAACTTGGGATACAGAGAGAGAGAGAGAGAGAGAGAACTTGGGATACAGAGAGAGAGAGAGAGAGAGAGAGAACTTGGGATACAGAGAGAGAGAGAGAGAGAGAGAGAGAGAGAACTTGGGATACACACAGAGAGAGAGAACTTGGGATACAGAGAGAGAGAGAGAGAACTTGGGATACAGAGAGAGAGAGAACTTGGGATACAGAGAGAGAGAGAACTTGGGATACAGAGAGAGAGAGAGAGAGAGAGAGAGAACTTGGGATACAGAGAGAGAGAGAGAGAGAGAGAGATAACTTGGGATACAGAGAGAGAGAGAGAGAGAGAGAACTTGGGATACAGAGAGAGAGAGAGAGAGAGAGAGATAGAGAGAGAGAGAGAGAGAACTTGGGATACAGAGAGAGAGAGAGAGAGAGAGAGAGAGAGAACTTGGTATACAGAGAGAGAGAGAGAACTTGGGATACAGAGAGAGAGAGAGAGAGAGAACTTGGGATACAGAGAGAGAGAGAGAGAGAGAGAGAGAGAGAGAGAGAGAACTTGGGATACAGAGAGAGAGAGAGAGAACTTGGGATACAGAGAGAGAGAGAGAGAGAGAGAGAACTTGGGATACAGAGAGAGAGAGAGAGAGGAGAAAGTAGAGGGGAGGCGGAGGAGGAGGAGGAGACTGAGTTTTGGCATTGTTCTTGTGGATGAGTTCAGCTCAGTGCGGAAGGGAACTAAGACAGCCGCGTTTTTTTGTTTGGCGTTTCCCTTGTGTGGTCTGGAACTGACCTCTGTTCAGTTTGCACGAGGACTGAGAGAGAGAGAGAGAGAGAGAGAGAGAGCGTGGGGTACACACACACACACACACACACACACACACACACACAGAGGGATGGTAGGGGTGGGGGAGCAGAGAGAGTAAGTGAGAGGAGCGAGGTGGGTTTTTTTTGTTTTGGTTTTTTGTTTTTGTTTTTAGTTTTGTTTTGCCTTGTTTATCTTGTTTATAGTTGATTAGACTAATCATAGTTCAGTGTGAATGAGAGAGAGAGAGAGAGGGAGGGGAGAGAAAGAGTGGAGGAGTAGAGAGAGAGAAGAAAAAAAGAGAGAGGAGAAAGAAGAGTGGAGAAAGGGAGAGAGAGAAGGGGGAGGAGAAAGAGAGAGAGAGGGGGGAGGAGAAAGGGAGAGAGAGAGGGGGGAGGAGAAAGGGAGAGAGAGGGGGAGGAGAAAGAGAGAGAGAGAGGGGGAGGAGAAAGAGAGAGAGAGAGAGAGGGGGGGAGGAGAAAGAGAGAGAGAGGGGGGGGAGGAGAAAGAGAGAGAGAGGGGGGGAGGAGAAAGAGAGAGAGAGAGGGGGGAGGAGAAAGAGAGAGAGAGAGGGGGAGGAGAAAGAGAGAGAGAAGGGGGGAGGAGAAAGAGAGAGAGAGAGGGGGAGGAGAAAGAGAGAGAGAGGGGGAGGAGAAAGAGAGAGAGAGGAGAAAGAAGAGGGGAGAAAGGGAGAGAGAGAGAGAGAGAGAGGGAGGAGCTGAGGATACATAGAGACAGAGGGGAGAAAGAAAGAGAGAGAGAGAGGGATGTCTGAATGGCTTGGCACTGCTTCAAGATCATTGTCGGAAGCACATACTAGTATGCTGATCTTCGGGGTTTGGTGAACTGTTGCCGAGTTTAGACATCTTACACTCACATGCACACACATACGTACTCCCACGCACCTACTCACACACACACACACACACACACACACACACACACATTCACACTCTCACTTTACTCACACACACTTGCACTCACTCACTCACTCTCACACACGGACATGTGCACACACACATATGCATACGCACACGCACGCACACACACACACACGCACACACACACACACGCGCTTGTATGTATGTATGAATGGATGGATGGATGGATGGATGGATGTGAAAATAGATGGGTGGATGTTTGATATGAATATATATGTTAGCAAGCAGGCAAGTAGGTGGGTAGGTAGGTAGGAAGGTAGGTAGCTGGGAAGTTAAAGTGAGCACGTGAGTGGCGCGGACAAACACTGTTCAGCGTCCTTTCCCTCTCTGCACTACCTCCCCCACCACCCCACCCCCTGACTATGGAAGCCATTCCAAACCTGATTACGTTAGCTCTTTT
>NC_134899.1:9981610-9984110 GCF_041734735.1 Babylonia areolata
CAGCAGGGCGCTTCCGAAATCACCGTGAGACCCGTGACAAATAATAATGTATCCACGGGATAATCCTGACTACATGACACGCGTCGTCATGACAGATGTGATTGTGACAAACATATTAAGAGATAACTCCCTTCTCCGTAAATCCGAGTTATTTCCCGTGATAGCTAGACACTCCAAACACCGAATATCAGCCAACTGACTTTAGTAGTTCACTGCCATCAGTGTTTTAACTCACTCAGTACGGCCAGTCCTCTCTTCTCCTCTACACAGACCCCTCGGATGTCCAGTGGGTGTCTCAATGACCCAACCTTTAGCTTCCGTCGTCAGAATTGTGGTATCTTTGTCAACATTCACCTCTTCAGTATAAGAGCCTTCCGCTTGCAATATTTTGATGATGGTAATTGGGGTGAAACGCTGTTAAAGTCGTCTCTTTCGCCGTTCGTATGGAGAGAGTCAATGGTAAATATTACATTTTTGTCACTGTAGTTCTTAGAAAGTCACCATATCCGAATTTTTTTACTTTTCACTTTGTGGTTAATAGACATGCACATTAACTGAATGATGTATTGCCTAAAATGATAGCACAGCCGTCTTTGTGATAAATACTACGTAAGACGCCATTTTTGTTGTTGTTTTGAAAACAGGTATGAATAGCATTCACTTGTTGATCACTGGAAATGAAGATGAGTCTATTGGCGCTTGGCAAGAAAAAATGTTGAGGTTGTTTTTTTTGTTTTTTTTCTGTTGTTGTTGTTTAGATTTTTTTTCTAACCCCCAATTGGAGACGAGATATTACACAGGAAACCGTATAATCCAGGAGCAATAGTTTGATAAACCTTTAATCTCTTGACACATTTTGAAAGGCACAGAAAACATAACAACCTGACAGGGAAAAAGAACAAACAAACAAACAAAAAAAAATCAATCAACTGCAACCATTTGTTCAGTTTCGTGTGGCACATTTTAAGGCTCACAGAACTTCTTCTGCGTTCACTCGTATGCACACGAGTGGGCTTTTACGTGTATGACCGTTTTTACCCCGCCATGTAGGCAGCCATACTCCGCTTTCGGGGGTGTGCATGCTGGGTATGTTCTTGTTTCCATAACCCACCGAACGCTGACATGGATTACAGGATCTTTAACGTGCGTATTTGATCTTCTGCTTGCATATACACACAAAGGGAGTTCAGGCACTAGCAGGTCAGCACATATGTTGACCTGGGAGATCGTAAAAATCTCCACCCTTTACCCACCAGGCGCCGTCACCGTGATTCGAACCCCGGACCCTCAGATTGACAGTCCAACGCTTTAACCACTCGGCTATTGCGCCCGTCAGGCTCACAGAACAACTTACTGAACTTGCCAAGGCAACCTCTGATGGACGGAATGGGATTTGGCGAGAAAGTACCTTTCTTCTTCTTCTTTCCGGCCCTAGTTTGAAATCAGTCTGATGACAGGGGTTCGAATCGCTGCAGGTTTCGTGCACAACAGTACGATGACTTAGGCCTGCATGCCGACGGATGGAGTGAGAAGTGAGTAACCACACGGACACTGGCAGTGGTACATTTTGAGGCTGGAAGGGCTTCGCTTTAAAACTCGCCAATCATCGGGGAACGGAAACCTCACCGCTACCAAGAACGTAAGCACTGAACGATTTGACTTTGAGGGCTTTTGTCAATTGGTCTCACCTTCCTCGAACAACGAAACCTTCACCGGACCAAGAACGTTGACTTGAACAACGAGACTTTAGGAGCTTTTTGGCGAACACATTTAAAAAAAAATCAGCTGTTCGCCTCACTTTGATCACGTGGATGTGGATTGAAACAACCTGACTTTTAAGAGCTTTTTGGCCAACACATTGTTAAAATCAGCTGTATGCGTCACTTTGATCACGTGGATGTGGATTGAAACAACTGCTACTTTAAGAGTTTTTTGGCCAGTAGATCATTAAAATCAGCTGTACAGGTCATTTTATGCTTGTGGGTGTGGATTGAAACAACCTGAAGAGCTTTTTTGGCCAATACTTTACTAAAAACAGCTGTACGGGTCAATTTGTTCACGTGGGTGTGGATTGAAACAACTTGACTTGAAGAGCTTTTCGGCCAGTAAACGAGTTAAAAACCAGCTGTACGGGTCAATTTGTTCACGCGGGTGTGGATTGAAACAACTTGAATTGAAGAGCTTTTCGGCCAGTAAACGAGTTAAAAACCAGCTGTACGGGTCAATTTGTTCACGCGGGTGTGGATTGAAACAACTTGAATTGAAGAGCTTTTCGGCCAGTAAACGAGTTAAAAACCAGCTGTACGGGTCAATTTGTTCACGCGGGTGTGGATTGAAACAACTTGACTTGAAGAGCTTTTCGGCCAGTAAACGAGTTAAAAACCAGCTGTACGGGTCAATTTGTTCACGTGGGTGTGGATTGAAACAACTTGACTTGAAGAGCTTTTCGGCCAGTAAACGAGTTAAAAACCAGCTGTACGGGTCCGTTGTGAAGCATCAG
>NC_134899.1:9996610-10009110 GCF_041734735.1 Babylonia areolata
GCAGGGCTCAACTTCTGGAGACGTTTTCCCTTGCGGCAACACCTGTGGGAAGTGCTGCGCCTCCAGAATCGGCCTCTTCTCCCATATGAGGACACACACCGACAGATAAGCCTGCCTGCCTGCTCATCCGTCGGACCGACGGGAGACTCCATCTCACTGATCTTTGCAAAACTGGGAGGGTTGTTTTCGCTTTTATTTTTTTCTGCCGTGGTGTTTGTTTCGGCTTTCGTCTGTGCAAGGATGTGCGTTCACATGTGTTTATCTTCACTGGCTGACTGAGTCTTGATTGTACCAGTTCACGTTTTGGGCAGTGCCTTGGTGTATATGTTCTGACTTTTATATAATATATATATATATATTTTTTTTTTTTTTTTTTAACATGGTAAAGAAGACAACATGATGTGATGATCATGAAGAAGTACTGATGCACCAAACCAAAAGGCGCGCAGAAAGTTTCCAGGAGACTGCACTGTGATCGGCGCCGGCACCGGCACCAGCACCAGGGCGGACTGAGATACATGTCTAAAAATACTGGCGTTCTCTGGCACCCGACTGAAGGACCGACACCCCTGCCAAGAGAACTGGCGACTGATGTGGAAGCGCCGAGAGTTGTTGGCGGGAGGATACCGCTATCTGTGTTGTTCCGGCCGTTTAAGGGATATTTAGGTAGGTAGGTAGGTAGGCAGGTTGGTAGGTTGGTTGGTAGATCGGTAGGTTGGTAGGTAGGTTGGTTGGTAGGTTGGTTGGTAGGTAGGTAGGTAGGTAGGTTGGTAGGTTGGTAGGTAGGTTGGTTGGTAGGTTGGTAGGTAGGTGGGTAGGTTGGTAGGTGGGTAGGTAGGTAGGTGGGTACGTAGGTAGGTAGGTAGGTAGGTAGGTAGGTGGGTAGGTAGGTAGGTGGGTAGGTAGGTAGGTAGGTTGGTAGGTGGGTAGGTAGGTAGGTGGGTAGGTAGGTAGGTGGGTAGGTAGGTAGGTAGGGTTGGTAGGTGGGTAGGTAGGTAGGTGGGTAGGTAGGTAGGTAGGTAGGTAGGTAGGTAGGTGGGTAGGTAGGTAGGTAGGGTTGGTAGGTGGGTAGGTAGGTAGGTAGGTTTGGTAGGTAGATAGGCAGGTAAGCTGATAATAAGAAAGGCAGGTAGGTCGGTCGCTGGATGGGTTGGTGGTTGAGTGGTTAGGTAGGTAAGTAGATGGTAGGCAGGTGCGTAGATAGTAGGTAAGTTGATAAGTAGGAAAGCTTGTGGGTTGGTGGGTAGGTAGGTATGGAGGTAGGTAGTTGGTAGGTAAGTTGATAAATAGGAAAACTTGTAAAAACCAGCAGAATCCCCCAAAAGTTGATAACCCGTGAACAAACTTTGCACCAGGTCGAACATTTTCGAAGAAATTAGTGGAAACCGACAATTAGAATGATAGGCATTTTCTGTTCTTTTTATTTGTTTCTAGTTTCTTCATTGGAGAAACGGGCAAATAATTCATTGTTTTGGGTGGGTTTTTTTTTCCAGCTGAGTTTGTAGGGCAAGGGTAGTTTCGTAACTGATGAAGGGCCGAGACCTTGTGAAGTTAGTGGAGTTTAATAAAATGAGTCTGGTTCCTTTTATCTCTCTCTCTCTCTCTCTCTCTCTCTCTCTCTCTCTCTCTCTCTCTCTCTCGTCTTTTTGAACATCAGTATATTGCAAGAGATAAACTGCGTATGTCATTCTTATACATCGCGTCTCCTGATATTAACATTTTTTCCCCCATATATATATACATAATCATGATGTGTGTGTGTGTGTGTGTATGTGTGTGCATTTGTCGATAGTACCAGTGCTACTATTCCTTAACCTTATTTTCTTAAACCAGGTTTTCAAAAATTATCGTGATGAAATTTAAATGTTAAAACATAACGTTTTCTTGCCGAGGTACAGAGAGAGAGAGAGAGAGAGAGAGAGAGAGAGAGAGAGGGAGAGAGGGAGTGAGAGACAAAGAGAGAGAGAGAGAGAATGAGAGAGAGTGAGAGAGAGAGAGAGTGAGAGAGAGACAGAGAGAGAATGAGACAGAGAGAGTGAGAAGAGACAGAGGTAGAGAGAGAGACAGAGACAGAGAGAGACACAGAGAGAGTGAGAGACACACAGAGTAAGAGAGAGAGACAGAGAGAAAGAAAGAGAGAGAGAGAGAGAGAGTATTTAATTCCCTCCTCCCCTATTCAGTTCGAAGAGTAGCACACCCAGGGTTTGGTTCCGGGATCAGGTAGTTCCGGGACCGGGTAAAGAGAGTGATCTCCCTTTGCACCCTACCACTCTCCACCACAACGCCTCCCCAACACCCCCCACTCCCCCACCCCCACCCGCCACCTTTCCAGCTACTGCCAACTTACTTAACTCCCCCACCTGAAATAAATCTGTCTCATTAGAGCGCCATTGGAGAGTGGAGTACCCCCACGTCTCTATCTCTCTCTCTCTCAACGAAATGTTTTATTCAAATAAAGGCCATAGCCCCTTACTGAAGAGGTGTGACACATGTACATTGAAATATACGAATCATAACAGTCACACTGAATACAACAGCAGCATACTTTGTATACCATAAATTGCTCACAATCAAAGTCGAAATACTACAACAGCAATATACCACACATGTCATAAAGTACACTTACAAAATAAACAAACAAACAAAACACAACGACAACAACCACAAAACAAACAAACAATAAAACATTTCGTTTCGTTTTTCGTTTTCGTTTTCGTTCTCTCTCTCTCTCTCTCTCTCTCTCTCTCTCTCTCTCTCTCTCTCTCTCTCTCTCTCTCTCTCTCTCTCTTCTCCCTCTCTCAAATTTAACGACTGTTCTATCTCTTTTCTCGTAGAAAAAACATCCTCTCTCCAGACTCTCTCTCAGAATTAAGGCTTCCTCAGACTTCTCTCTCTCTCTCTCTCTCTCTCTCTCTCTCTCTCTCCCCCCCTCTCTCTCTCCTCTCTCTCTTCTCTCTCTCCCTCTCTCTCTCCTCTCTCTCTCTCTCCCCCCTCTCTCTTTCCCCCCTCTCTCTCCTCTCTCTCTTCTCTCTCTCCCTCTCTCTCTCCTCTCTCTCTTCTCTCTCTCCCTCTCTCTCTCTCCCCCCCTCTCTCTCCCTCTCTCTCTCTCTCTTCTTCCCTTCTCCCTCTCTCAAATTTAACGACTGTTCTCTTTTTTTCTTTTTGAAAAAAACATCTTTCTCTCTCTCTCTCTCTCTCTCTCTCTCTCTCTCTCTCTCTCTCTCTCTCTCTCTCTCTCTCTCCAGACTCTCTCTCAGAATTAAGGCTTCCTCAGACTTCTCTCTCTCTCTCTCCCTCTCTGTCTGTCTGTCTGTCTCTCTTTCTCCTCCTCTCTCTGTCTGTCTCTGTCTCTGTCTATCTGTCTGTCTCTCTTTCTGTGTCAGTCAGTCTGTCTGTCTGTCTCTGTGTCTCTGTCTCTATCTCTGTATCTGTCTCCGTCTCTCAGTCTCTCTCCGTCTTTCTGTCTGTCTGTCTGTCTCTGTCTGTCTCTCCTTCCCTATACCGCCCCCCTCCTTCTTCACCCCCTAGCCCTATTGTACAGACGTGGGCGTACGTATGTATTATGCACAGTGTAGGCTAACGAGGAGTAAGAGAAGAGAAGAGAAGAGAATGCCTGCTGATCCGTGCTCTTCGGCACCAGCAGCTCAGCCCTGCACCCCTCCCTCTGGAACCGGGGCAGGTAGTTGTGGGGTGATGTGATGGTTGCCAGCAGCCTGGTATTATAATAATTATATGTACGTGTGTTGTGTCTTCCGCGATGTATGTTGAATTCTAAAGTGCCCCCCCCCCACCCCACCCCACCCCCCGGGTTCAAGTTATCGTATTGTTTTTTTCCCAGCTGTATGTATCGTCACGCAGCTCCACCCGTTTAATTGCGTTGGATTCCAGAGTACAGTACCCGCCCCACCCACCCGTTTTCCGCTTTGATTTCAGAATACCCGCCCCTCCACCCGTTTATCGCCGTCAGTGGTGCTAGCGTTAGTGTCGGTGGCATGTGTATATACATGCATACATGATTGCATGCAAGCTTACAGTCATGCAATACGGTTATCTAGGTGTGCCGGATGACAGGACAGGGGGGTGGGGGTCGGGGGGGGGGGGGGGGGGGGTGTTAGGAGGGGTTGCAGTGTGATAGTGGTGGTGGTGGTGGTGGTTGAGGAGGTGTTTGTGAATAATGAAGCTCCCCTCCCCCCCCCCCCCCCCCAACCCTCCCCTCTACCTTCTCGGACTAACTCTCGGAATCAGCTCGGGGAAAAAAAAATTGGGGAAAGGTGGCGGGGGGCTATGCGCTAGGGTTAATGGGTGATTGATGAGGAGGTGGGGGTGGGTGTGGGTGGTAGGGGGGGTGAGTCTGGCAGTGGCAGGTAGGCAGCAACGCCCTGATTGCTCTTCTCAGGCATCTTGGTTGCCTTCCGCCCGTGCGACGGACTCGGGACAGAGAGGCGAGCTTGTTTTCCGGTTCTAGTGATGGGGGAGGGTGAGGGTGAGGGTGAGGGGGCAGGGGGCGGTGGGGGTGGGTGGGTGGGTGGGGGGGAGGCCATGGTGGGATCATCCGAAGAGGGCAGCCGACCTCCACTAACCCACCCTAAAGTCACACCCCACCCACCCACCACACACACACACACACACACACACACACACACACACACACACACACTCACATCTCACTAAAACTGTACCCCCCCCTCTTCCCTCCCATCACCCCCTTCTGCCTCCTTCCCCATTCCTATAGATACCTCCCCTCCCCCCCGCCCCCGGCCCCCTCCCCCTCCCCGCCTCCTGTCCTTGCCCTGGCGTTGTTGTTGCTGTGCAGTTTGTTTTCTGGCACCACTGCTGCAACTCCCACCCTCACCCCCTACCCCCGCACCCCCCCAGAGATTATCCTTTCCCCTGATAGCTGCATGTGCTGGCATTTTCCTCCTCCTCCTCCTCCTCCACTTCCTCACCTCCCTCCCCCCCCCCCCCCCCCCCCCCCCCCCCCCCCCCCCCCCCCCCCCCCCCCCCCCCCCCCTTTTCCCGAACACCCCTCAGGCTTTCAATCGTTTGCTGGCCCCGGCTGGTGGTGTTTTGTGTTGTGGGGTCCTCTGGTTCCTCCGTGGAGTGATTGTGTGGGAGTTGGGAGTCCTCGATGTGGTTTTTGTGTGAGCTAATGTCAGAGCTAATTTCTACGAATCCTTGAAATTTCTGAGACTGATAAACAAATGATGTATTCTCAATATCCTTGTCTATTTGTCTGTCTCCTTTCCTCCTTTCCTCTTTTCTTCCCTCCTCCCTCTCTTCCTCTCTCTCTCTCTCACTCTCTTTCTCTCTCTCTCTCAACAGTTTTCCTCTCTTTCCTTCCTCGTATCTCTTCCTCTCTTACCTTCTTCTTCCCTCTCTCCTTCACGCAGAAGCAATGTTATTTTGTGGGGAACTGTGTATTTTCTATGCCATTTATTGTTCTTGTTGTTGTTGCCATGCAAAGTGGTGTTTTTTTTCCCTTCTTTTTTCAGTCTTCTTGTATTTCCTAGACTAGTTTATACGTTTTCTTTACGAGGGTAGGATGAAAACAGGCCGATAAGTGCCTATTCCTTTTCCCTCAATAAAAAAAAAGTTTCGATTTCGATTTCGATTGTGTGTGTGTGTGTGTGTGTGTGTGTGTGTGTGTGTGTGTGTGTGTGTGTGTGTGTGTGTGTTTTGTTTGCATTCTAGATCTTCCTCAGTCTGCTGCAGTTGCCTGTAGTGTGATTAAGGGGGGTGGTTGGGGTGAGTGCAGTAGTGAGTCAGTGAGGTGTGTGGGGCCTGGTTTTTTTTTTGTTTTTTTTTTTCGCCCTCGCTGTTTTGATGTGTTCCGTTTTCCAAGGACAATATTTTCCACCTTGATCAGTGGGGGTTCACTTGCTGAACGTGTGTCACACATTCGGAATTATCGTTAGTATTATTATTGTAATTATGATTATTATGATTATGACTAGTTGTAATTATGATTATGAATATTAGGATTATGGCTAAGATGACGATGATGATGACGATGGTGATGATGATGATGATGATTATTAGTAGTAGTATATTATTATGCTTATGATTATGATTATGATGATGATTATTATTATTATTATTATTATTATTATATTGTTGTTAAAATAATCTAACTTAGATGCTCTCTCGTTAATAGTGCGAGACATGAGGTGGTCAGTGTCTTTTTCGGAATTTCAGCCGAGGGGGGAAAAAAAGAAAAGAAAAAAAAAAAAGAAAAGAAAAAGAGATTCCTGGAGAAGAAGAGAATTGCTGTATGTATGTTCATTCAGAGTTATCTATAACGGGGCAGCGCTACGCTTGTGATAGCCGGTTGTTTTTTTGTTTAAAAAAAAATTTTTTTTTTTCATTTTTATTTATTTATTTATCTATTTTTGTGTGTGTAATGAAGGTATATCGGGGCAGCGCTACGCTTGTGATAGCCGGTTGTTGTTTTTTTGTGTTTTTTTAAATTTTTTATTTTATTATTATTTTTTTTTTAATCTATTTTTGTGTGTGTAATGAAGGTATATCGGGGCAGCGCTACGCTTGTGATAGCCGGTTGGGTTTTTTTAATTTTTTTTATTTTTTTATTTTTAATTTTTTAACATTTTTATTTATTTATTTATCTATTTTTGTGTGTGTAATGAAGGTATATCGGGGCAGCGCTACGCTTGTGATAGCCGGTTGGTTTTATTATTATTATTATTATTTTTTTTTATAATTTTTATTTATTTATTTATGTATGTATGTATTTTTGTGTGTGTAATGAAGGCACTGGACTCGTTTTAAGATTGCCCCACAGGTCAGCCGGCTTGATATTGCCGGGCTCTGATGAACGACAGTGGCGCCCTCTCTAAAACTTGGGCTGGTTTACGGAAGAACTCGTGTCTCAGGGATCAGCCGTTGAGTGTCGGCCGCACACTGTTCTCAGTGTTGCAGCTCGGGGTGGTCCGTGGAGATATGTGGGACTCTACTACAGACAATTATTGCCAGGGGTGGGGGGCGAGAGGGGGAGTGTTGAGTTTTCTTTTGTGTTTTGTTTTCAGTGAAACGAATCCAAACTCTGGCTTTCTCCAATAGGACTATTGTCTGATTTTTTTTTTTTTTTTAACCGGGACAGTGAGGCAAACGTTTTCAGTGACAGTTTGAAGTGTGGACGTCAGCGAAGTTCTCTCACGCTGACAAAACAACGATAAGAGTAACAAGCTTTCAACCCCCCTCCCCCTTCCCCCTCCCCTCCTCCCCACTCACACCCACCCCCCCCCCCCCCCCCCGGGCCCCTCTTCATCCTCTTTTCGAATACACACTGCAGCGAGCGGCATTCTACGTTGTTTTTTTTTTGTTGTTGTTTTTTTTTTAAAGTGACTTCTCACCCATTTGATTGTATTCTGGAATGAGTACGTATAAATGGACGACGTTACACATCCGCATGGTATTGTGTTATAAAGACGGACGTATTTATATTTCGAAAGGAGCACTTTGTACGATCTGAAAAAAAAGAAGAAGAAAAGAAATAGTATTCTGGCAACAAGAAAGAGTCCTTTCCTTGTGGTGGAAGGAAGACAAGATGATGAAAGTTTCATGCAAGATGAAATCAACGTCTTGGAACGGGCCAGTGCCGCTGCGATCTAGTCCTTCGACGTTTTAGGGATGCTGTTGAAATCGTTGACGATTTCCTTCAGACTTTAGGCGGGGGTGGGGTGGGGTGGGGTGGGCACTGACTGACACGGGAGGTGTCCACAGCGCCTTGGAATGAGTGTGGTCACACAGTGCTGTGTGAAGGAAGGAAGGAAGGAAGGAAGGGAGGAACGAAGGAAGGAAGGAAGGAAGGAAGAACTGACCACCAGGGGGGTGGCGGAGGGAGGAGGTGCCGTGAGAAACTAAGAGACAGGGAGGAAGGAGGTAGGAGGAGGTAGTGCTGAGCGGTCACCACCACTCCCACCCCCCCCCCCCCCCCCACCCCCCAACCCTTAAAGAAAACCCTCACACCCCACACCCCCATCCCCCCCCCCCCGACACACCATGTCCAGCTACTCTCGACACCACAGAGCTTCGTGGCACGTGGGGCTCCCACACCCCACCCTGGGCACGTCCAGCTATGGCAGGTACTCCTCCTCCTCCTCCTCCTCCACCTCCACGGACTACTCCACCAAGTACAGCACTGGCGGCTACAGGAGACAGAGCTCCGGGGACCACAGCAAGTACGGCACTACCAGCGGCATCTCCACCAGCTCGGACTACGGATCTAGGTACGGCTCTTCCTCCTTCTCCTCCTCGTCCTCCTCCTCCTCCTCCACCACCACGCGCCGGAGCTCCACCAGCGACTACAGACTCGGAGGCAGTATCAGCAGTGGTGGTGGTACTTCCGCCCTGAGCGGAGGTAGCCGGCAGCAGCATCATCACCCTCACAGCAGCATCCCGGCTTACACCAGACGCTTCGACTCCACCGAAGAGTACGACAAGCACAGGACCAGCGGCTACAGGAGGCCCTCCGTCGACGCCGCATCCTCGGCCACCGACTCCAGGAGAGAGAGTGTCGGCGTCGTCGTCGTCGTTGACAAAAACAACGAGGAGGAGGAGAAGAAGGAGGAGGAGCAGGAGGAGGAGGAAGAGGAACAGGAGGAGGAGCAGCCTCGCCGCTCGTTCAGCACAAGACGCAGCAGCGCTGCCGCCAGACAGGATGCCACCGACGGCGGCGGCGGCGGCGGCGAGAAGCGACTGAACCATGCCGGAGAAGACCCCGCGAGGGCCTCTCTGAGAGGTGGTGATGATGACGACACGGCTGACGTTTCCAGAGGGGACTTGGGGGGGAGGAGGAGGAGGAGGAGGAGGACGAGGAATGGTGGTGTGGAGGAGGCTGAGGCTGGGAGCTCCGGCCTCGGGAAGAGAGGCTGTGTAGGGGGGCTGGACTACAACCAGGTCGTTCAGGAGGAGGAGGTCGATGATGGTGAGTGTGTGGGGGGCGGGGGGGCGGGGGGGGGGGGGGGGGGGGGGGCTGGGAGTGTTAGTTAGAAAACGATAACGGTGAGTCGGTGTGTATGTGTGTGAGGGTGAGGGGGTGGGGAGGGAGGAGGGGGAGGTGGACTGTTGACGATGATGGTGTGTGTATCTGTGTGTGTGTGTGTGTGTGTGTGTGTGTGTGTGTGTGCGTGTGTGTGTGTGTCTCCGGGGTCTAATTTTGTTAGAGAACGACTGTGGTGAATGGTGAATGGTAGGGGGTCTGGTGTGTTAGAGAACGATGATGATGTGAGTCAATGTCTGTTCGGTTTAGGGTGTTGGTGGTGATGTTGCGGTTCACGCCTGGGGAGGGTTGGGGGAAGGCCGGCGGCTTGGGGGGGTGGGGGGGAGGGGGTGGAGGGGGGAGGGGTAGGGAAAGCAATACGATACAATACAATACGATACAATGCAATACAATACAATACGATACAATACAATACGATACAGTACAATGCAATACAACGCAACGTAGCGCAACGCCACGCAACGCAACGCAACGCAACACTACGCAACGCAACGCAACGCAACACAGTGCAGTTCAGCATGCATCTTAGGTGTTAATCGTTTATTATTAAATGATAATCATAATTATGAAAGTCGTTCAATACAAGGCAAAGAAGCCCACCAGACAGACATACCCCCCCCCCCCACACACACACACACACACTCGCACCCCCCCCCCCCACACACACACACACCCCTTGTAATGTATCCTTTTTGTCTTGCGGCTCTCACTTTACTTGTTGGTTCAGCAACCTTGAAATGACATTCGGCGTCCTACCCTACCCCCCCTGACAATACTGCTGTTTGTTTATTTCTTTCTTTCCTCTGGCGGTGGAAAACAAGACACTGGCTTCAAAGAGCAAGAAGGGCCCAGGGGGTGTGTATGGTATATATATATATATACCCCGTGATAAACACACTTGCCCACTGTTGATCTTTTTAGCTTTGCTCGCACGGTGGTTGTCGTTCTTTCAGACAGCGCATCCGTCGGGACGGTTTATTATAACAGTGTTGCCACCTACATACGTAGAATGCAAGGTTGTATGTGTGTGTGTGTGTGTGTGTGTGTGTGTGTGTGTGTGTGTAGTTGGGGGAGGGCGGGGAGGGGGGGGGAGGGGGGTATGTAGTTGTGTGGAAAGGTGAGTGGGTGGGTGGGTTGGTATGTAAGTGTGAAAGAAGAGAGGGCGTGTGTGTGTGTGTGTGTGTGTGTGTGTGTGTGTGTGTGTGTGTGTGTGTGTGCATGTGGGTGTGTGGGTGCATGTGGGTGTACAGGTGTGTATGTGCAAATGTGTTGTGTTTGTGAGTCAGTGTGAGGGTGGTGGTGTGTAAAGTTGTTTTTTTTTTCGTTCTTTTATGTGTACGTATGTTGCGCGCGCGCGCGCGCGCCAGAAGGTACGTACGTGTGTGTATGCATACGTTCCGGCATGGGCGTACGTACGTGCGTGCGTGGGTGGGTTCTTATGAAGCGTGTGCGTGCGTCCGCGCGTGCGCTTGAGTGCATGATTATGTAAGGGCACATGAACGAACAAGTAGGCTGGAGACTGAGGTGGTTGCATTGCATGCATGTTGCGGGATAGCCTCTACCCCCCCCCCCCCCTTACCACCCCCTCCGTCCAACCTTCCGCTCCGCCCCCACATGTGAGCAACCCCCCCCCCCCCCCCCACACACACACACACCCTCCAGTCCCCACTCCATGCCCTCCCCTGTTGTCTTTGGCAGTGTGACAGAAAGCCTGTGGATATGTCATGGGGTGGTTGTGGCGTGTATTCCCTCTCCTCATGTCTGACAGACACTGACTGTCTGCAGAGATAAACAGGGAGGGAGGGAGGGGGATGGGGAGGGGTAGGGGTAGGAAGATTAAGAGTCACAGAGAGAAAGAGAGAGAGAGGGAGGGAGAGAGGGGAGGGAGGGAGAGGAGGATGGAGAGAGAGAGAGAGAGAGAGAGTAGCTCATGCAAGACTACACACACACACACACACACACACACACACACACACACACACACACACACACATACACACACCCAACACACACATACACACACACCTAACACACACACACACACACACACACACACACACACACACACACACACACACACACACACACTGTCTCTCACTGTCTGCCCCTATCCTCTTTGAAGGGCTGGATGTAAACAAAAAAGAGAAGAAAAGAAGATAAAAAAAAAAATAGAAGAAAACAACGACAACAAATCCAACAACAAACGAAAAATATACAAGTTACACCGTGTACCCCCCAAAAAAAAAAAAAAAAAATTCTAGCTGATGTTCTTCACCACAGCCTTACCGTAGGAATGTGTGTGTATAATAATTGTTCATTTGTACAGGAAGCTCAGCTCACTCACTTAACGAAATGCGACGAAGGAATTATAGAAGATGGCATGCGTTAGCACAGTACAAGCTCCGTAGCTTTCAGAAAGGTGTGTGTGTGTGTGTGTGTGTGTGTGTGTGTGTGTGTGTACGAAACTCCGTCCAACGAGGGAAACCACCATTTTGTGAGACGGGCCTTAGAAGAAAGGAACCGTCTGAACCTCTCATGTGTGGGCGTTTGGGGGTGGGGTGGAGTGATATTGAAAGCAGGATGTTTTCGGGTTGGTTGTGTGTGTGTGTGTGTGTGTGTGTGTGTGTGTGTGTGTGTGTGTGTGTGCAGTGTGTGTGTGTGTGTGTGTGTGTGTGTGTGTGTGTGTGTGTGTGTGTGTGTGTGTGTGTTGTTGTTGTTGTTGTTGTTGTTGTTGTTGTTGTTTCCAGAAGAGAATCGGATGCTGTGCTGATCTCCTTGCCAGATGATAAGACAGGGGGAGAGAATCAGTGCGTAGGGGCTTTGGGAGATGTGTTGTTAAGAGTGGGGGTGACAAGGATGGGGTGGGGGTGAGGGGTGGCGGGGGGCGGGGGGGCGGGGGGGGGCGTGATTGTGGAAAAGAAAGAGCAGATAAGCAGCCAAGGAAAGAAACAAACTAACGAACAAACACAGCCGCCGTGGCGAAGTGGTTAGCGTCGCGGACTGACGGCTGGGAGGACGGGGGTTCGAATCCCAGCGGAGGTGGGTTTTTTCGGCCCGTGGCCGGCTCCTACCCAGAGTTGAGTGTGCTGTGGGCTTAAATGGGGAGACTGGGACCACACAGTCGAGTGTCATCCACTTCAAGGATGCGTCTTTTGGTGTGTTGCTCTAATTACCTGACCGACACTGCAAGTGTCTGTATCTCTCGGGCCTGGTGAACGCCGGGATATCATTATGACAGGAAGCGTAGAGTACAGCCTGATCACGCAGTCCCAAACCAAAATGGACCTCCATAGCAACATCGTCATCGTCATCGTCATCCTCCTCCTCCTTCATCATCATCATCAATATAAACAAAACAGTCTCAGAGTCCGTGGCCTTTCATGCCCTGCTCTCATGGTGACCTCAGTTTCGATACCCCTCACTTCCGTGCTTGGGGTGAGTCCTGTCAATGTCTTCAGTGTCGGCAGACTCATGGGGGGCT
>NC_134899.1:10014110-10024110 GCF_041734735.1 Babylonia areolata
TCACAGTCCTTCACAAAAGACTAAGCTGTAAATGATTTCCCATTGACTGGAGAAACCATTGATAAAACAGCTCTAACTTTGCTGTTGGCCCAGATGTAAGCTTATGTCAGGCAATGGTACGTTGGAACAAACCCAGACACTTCCTCAAAAAAAAAGAAAGAAAAAAGGAATAATCCTTCTCTGCGTTCACTCGTATGTACACAAGTGGGCTTTTACGCGTATGACCGTTTTTACCCCGCCATGTAGGCAGCCATACTCCGTTTTCGGGGGTGTGCATGCTGGGTATGTTCTTGTTTCCATAACCCACCGAACGCTGACATCGATTACAGGATCTTTAACGTGCGTATTTGATGTTCTGCTTGCGTATACACACGAAGGGGGTTGAGGCACTAGCAGGTCTGCACATATGTTGACCTGGGAGATCGGAAAAATCTCCACCCTTTACCCACCAGGCGCCATCACCGTGATTCGAACCCGGGACCTTCAGATTGACAGTTCAACGCTTTAACCACTCGGCTATTGCGCCCGTCAAAAAGGAATAATAATAATAATAATAATAATAAATAACAAATGAAGCTGCGGGCTTGTCCTTCTACCGATCATCTGACATGTGCACACAGCAGCAACGACAGAAGAAATGTGCAAACACAAATGAGCTTTTATTCAAGACTGGCATAGCCTTTTAATCTTGAATATGCTACACAGATTTTACAGATGATGCAGAACAAATACATGGTTGCCTCGATGGTTACTTGGCTCGACTCGATTTTAATTTACCTGTGTGCTAGCTCATTTGGTAGCATGAGTAGCATTGACTTGAAGTTGTGTACCTCTCCATGAAGAGAGTTATCACTCTTTATTGATTGTATGCATTGCTTGCTCTAGGTTGACATCTAAGCATGTTACGTCTTTTATATGTATACAGATTGGTTGGCTGTGATTCTCGTGCATTATTTATGTGTTTTGCACCACAGATGTCGGAATTTCTCTTGTTGAGATAATGACGTTCTCTGTATTCTGCGTACATTGTCGTGATTTTACATATCGTCCGCCAGCTGCAACATGTGCCGAGACCAAACGCACATTTTGTCGCCAGTTGCTAAACAATTCAATATAGATATTATAACAGTGATCATGAACCGAGATAATTATCATCATGATAATGATTCGAAGGAGTGTGTGTGTGTGTGTGTGTGTGTGTGTGTGTGTGTTTCTGCAGTGTGTGTGTGTTTCTGCAGTGTGTGTGTGTGTGTGTGTGTGTGTGTGTGTGTGTGTGTGTGTGTGTGTTTCTGCATGTGTGTGTGTGTGTTTTGCATGTGTGTGTGTGTGTGTGTACACGTGACGTGCGAGTAAATATATGCAGTTGGTGTCGGCAACATATTGTCGCCGGAGACAGTATGTACACAGCGACAATAAATGCCACAACACGTGCTTCTCTCCCCCCCCCCCCCCCCCCCCCCCCTCCCGCTGTGAGGTTATTGGTGCCACAGCGATGCACGCGCCAGGCTGGCATTGTTCCGAGAGTAGTCAGTTGTCCGTCCGTCCGTCCGTACATCCGTCCGTTCGTCTGTGTGAGTGTGGACCGTTGAGAGCAAAAGTTCAGTCTCGAGGCAGGGATGTGTTGTTGTTTTTGCTGTACTGCATGCTGCGTTTGCTGATTTTGCATGGTACACTTTCTCTTGATTGGTTACATCATTTGGGGGAAATCCGCCACTTGTGGAATATGATAAAAAACCAAAAAAAACCCAAAACAAACAAAAACACCGGATTATGAACGAAGTGTGTATAGGCAAGCAGAAGATCAAATACGCAGGTTTAAAGATCCTGTAATCGATGTCAGCGTTTGGTGTGTTATAGAAACAAGAACATACCCAGCATGCACCCCCCACCCCACCCCCCCTCACCCCCGAAAACGATGTATGGCTGCCTACATGGCGGGGCGGGGGGGGGGGGGGGGGCTAGTGGGGGGGAGGGGGCTGGGGGGTGGGGGGGAACACGAACATGCACGTAAAAAAGCCCACTCGTGTGCATACGAGTGAACGTGGGAGTTGCAGTCCACGAGCGAAGAAGAAGAAGAAGGAAGTCTTTTTTAATCCATGTCAGCGTTCGGTGTGTTATGGAAACAAGAACATACCCAGCATGCACCCCCCCCCCCTCACCCCCAAAAACGAAGTATGGCTGCCTACATGGCGGGAGTGGGGGGGGGGGGGGACACGTACATGCACGTAAAAGCCCACTCGTGTACATACGAGTGAACGTGGGAGTTGCAGTCCACGAGCGAAGAAGAAGAAGGAAGGGTTCTTTTTGTTTTTGTTTTTCAGTCTGTATGTTTAAAGTTTGGTCGGAGTTTCTACCGTTCAGAAGGGCCGCCCTGAATGGATTACGGTTGACGGGCGCAACAGCCGAGTGGTTAAAGCGTTGGACTTTCAATCTGAGGGTCCCGTGTTCGAATCTCGGTAACGGCGCATGGTGGCCGGTAAAGGGTGGAGATTTTTCCGATCTTCCAGGTCAACATTTGTGCAGACCTGCTAGTGCCTGAACCCCCTTCGTGTGTGTACGCATGCAGAAGATCAAATGCGCACGTTAAAGATCCTGTAATCGATGTCAACGTTCGGTGTGTTATAGAAACAAGAACATACCCAGCATGCACACCCCTGAAAACGGAGTATGGCTGACTACATGGCGGGGTTTAAAACGGTCATACACGTAAAAGCCCACCCGTGTACATACGAGTGAACGTGGGAGTTGCAGCCCACGAACGAAGAAGAAGAAGAAGGACTATGGTTGAGTGTGCGATCCAGTCTTTTAGTCTTGGCCAGTCAGTGTCGAACTGTGTATGACCTCTCCCCCAAGAGAGACTCCGAAATAATTTAAAGGGAGGGATGGGTGACTGTGGCGTGGAACAAGTGTCGGCACACACACACACACACACACACACACACACTGAGGCCAAAGTGTGAACAACAATGCTTTGTTGGTAGCAAACACCACTGACTAACATTATCAATGACACCAACACCACACACACACACACACACACACACACACACACACACACATATATATATATATATATATATAATATATATATATATATATATATGCGCGGAGTGTCTGTCTATTGCGTGTGCGTCAGAAAGAGAGACAGACCGACAGACAGACAGACAGATGCGGAAACGGAAGGAGTGTTTCGCTTCTGAAAGCCAATACGACAGTGGGAAACGAATGAAAGGTTGACCCCTCACGTAAAATGTCCATGCAATAAAAAGTGGACACCAGTTGTGTGTGTGTGTGTGTGTGTGTGTGTGTGTGTGTGTGTGTGTGCAGTGTGTGTGTGTGTGTGTGTGTGTGTGTGTGTGTGTGCAGTGTATGTGCAGTGTGTGTGTGTGTGTGTGTGTGTGTGCAGTGTATGTGCAGTGTGTGTGTGTGTGTGTGTGTGTGTGTGTGCAGTGTATGTGCAGTGTGTGTGTGTGTGTGTGTGTGTGTCTTTTCTTGTCTTTTATTCTTGTTATTTCCGTTCCGACTCTTCGCATATATATATATATATATATATATATATATATATATATATATATATATATATATATATATATATATATATATATATATATATATCTACAATAAAACAAAGTTGAAAAACAACACCTATTTTGTTAAACAAAAAACATAAAATCTGAATTTTCGCTGCCACCCAGCAGCCTGGTCACAGACTACACTGATAACAGGTGACGTAATGCTTTTTTTTTTACGTCATCTTTCTGACCTTACATGACGTCTTCTACTAGGTAAAGTTATCATGTTCTGAATGTTCCTTCAATTGTCTATGTACACTGACTTCATATCATCCTTAGGCTTCTTCGAATTCGTTTCCTGAATAGTTGTTGAAAATGTTTCACTACATAAATGAAGCTGTTGAGCACCGCACGGATCTGGCCCCTAGCCATTCTGGTTTCCTTTTCTTTCTTTCTTTCTTTCTTTCTTTCTTCTTTTTTGATTGTAGAAAAAAGACATATGGCAAAGATTACACTGCTAGCGACTTAAGTATTCAAATCCTTCAGGTTGCGAGGAATGTGTGTGTGTGTGTGTGTGTGTGTGCGCGTGTGTGTGTGTGTGTTCTTTATTAACACGGTTATTAGGTGCAATGCGCTCAAGTCGTCTTTCCGATTGCGCTCTGAGAGAGAGAGATAGAGAGAGAGAGAGAGAGAGAGAATGAATGAATGAATGAATGAATGAATGAATGAATCTTTATTTTCCAACGGTGAAGATATTAGCACTTTGGCCGACTTACACATCTGCCGTTGTTCTAAGAGACACACAAACATGTACGCATATAAATGTAGTTACACTGAATACTTAATACATGTATAATGTACAAGTATAACACAGCGTCAAACTGAGACACACAACATCACTCACATCTGTACGGAACGGAAGCGAGTAACACACACACACACACACACACACACACACACACACACACCAAGGGAAAAACAACAACAGAACCCTAGCATGAATGCTACACATGAATGATTCAAGTGAAATTAACACAGAAAAGTAACGATAAAATTTTAAACACAGATGTAAGAGACATAAAAGGCAGCAAATAAGGCGACGGGTAATAGGGATATGGTCAGATAGACACATTATGTGAAAGACAGAGAGAGGGAGAGAGAGAGGGGAGAGAGAGACACAGACAGACAGACAGACAGAGATGTGAAGATATGCCAGTGTGGGGAAAAAAGAAGAAGAAGAAAAAAAAAAAAAGAGTTGGGTGAGGGTGGTTCACAATTTGTAATACATGTAAGTATACAAAATCGTAGACGTGACCAGACTAGAGTTTGATTTCGTTTGTTTGTGCGCACTGTAAAGAGAAAATCTCTGAAATAATATTATATGGCGTGATACGTTATCAACTGATTGACGCATTTCGACATAGTTTGTAAGGATTGTCAGTGACAATATTATACCAGATTTTCGGTCTGGCTTTTGGCACGCATGTACTGTCCAAGTTTCTCTTTGAATGTTGTGGTGGAAAAGGGTTCTTTGAGGTGTTTGGGGAGATTGTTCCAGCAGTGCGTGCCGGAATATGCCAAACTCGATTTATAAAGGTCTATTCTTGGCTTGGGTTGAGTAAGAGTCGCATTTCGGGAGTTAGGGTTGCGAGTTTCATAGCAGACAATGGTTTGGTGTAGATAAGTAGGGCATTTACCGAATATAATTTTATGCATAAGTACGCACTTATTCAATATTAGGTGCTTTGTCAAGGGAAGAGGTGCTGGCAGTTGATATTGATGACTGCGTGTGTTTCGTAAAACACCATTGAGGTGTTTTACAGCACGTCTGTGTACAGAATCTAGTTTTTTTCATGTGCACTTCGCTGCAGTTGTCCCAAACGTTTGAAACGTAATTAATTCTAGACATGATGTGAGAATGGAAAAAGAAATAGGAAGCCTCTGGACTGACGACATGTTTTAAACGGGATAATAGGTAAACATTTTTTGCAACTGACCTTGATAAAGAACTGATATGTGCCTCCCATTTTAGCTGGTTGTCAATAACGACACCAAGGTGTCGATGTTCTGTAACTTGTTCAATAGAGAGAGAGAGAGAGAGAGAGAGAGAGAGAGAGAGAGAGAGAGAGAGAGAGAGAGAGAGAGAACGCACGCACTCACAAACACGTACGCATGCACACACTGTACACATATACACACGCATGCACACACTGTTCATATGTACACACGCATGCACACACTGTACACGTGTACACATGCATGCACACACTGACATATACACACTGACACACACACTCTCTCTCTCTCTCTCTCTCTCTCTCTTAGCGCTCAAAATAATCTGGACAAGTTTTGTGCGTTTTTTTGTGTGTTTTTTTTGTTTGTTTTTTGTTTTTCATTTTCTTCTTTTTGCATCGCTGTTCTTTTTCTTTTTTCTTTATTCTTTCTCCCCCCCCTCCCCCCACGCCCCCCCCCCCCCCCTCCCCATCCCCCCATCCCCCACTTCCCCCTCCCTCTCCTTTCCCATGTCCGCTCCTGCAGAACTGGTTTCCCCTTTTTGAAGTTCCGTAAGGGAGAGCAACACGTGTGTGCTTGTGCTTGTTGGCCTCATTAGCCTCCCCCCCCCCCCAACCCCCCGCCCATCCCCTTCCACCAACATCCCCCCAACATCCTCCCCATCCTGGTTCCCCCTTCACTCCCTCCCTCCGTCTCGTTCCTGCTCGCCTTCCTCCTCCTCCTCCTCCTCCTCCTCCACCTCCTCTCAAATCCTCCATTCCCCCACAGCCAGCGCCCTCCCCCACCCCCACCATCGCCACCCTATCTGTTTGTTTTTTTCTCCTGCCTATAGTGTTCGTTGTCTTGTTTTTGCTAGCTTGCCAGCGCACACGATGAGTTTGACGTCTCGGTTTAGTGCAGGTACTGAGCAGAGTAAGTATTGATTTAATTATTAACTCACTCAGTACGGCCAGTCCTCTCTTCTCCTCTACACAGACCCCTCGGATGTCCAGTGGGTGTCTGAATGACCCAACCTTTAGCTTCCGTCGTCAGAATTGTGGTATTCTTTGTCAACATTCACCTCTTCAGTATAAGAGCCTTCCGCTTGCAATATTTTGATGATGGTAATTGGGGTGAAACGCTGTTAACGTCGTCTCTTTCGCCGTTCGTATGGAGAGAGTTAATGAACAAGACATCGTGATGTACTAGTTTTGTACTGAGTTGTAGAACAGGTGCCAGCCAGTTGCATTGCTTGGTTCGATCTAACTTTTTGACAGTTAAACTACGCGTGACTGAATGCCTACGTTGACCGAACTACGCCATTGGTCATTTCCATACTACACACAGTTAGTAGCGGGTTACGACCATACTAGGCTTTCTTCCGTCCGAGCAGTGTAGCTGGCTCCTGCAGGGCACGGCTTTTGCTGAAGGCTGTGTTGTGTTGTGTGTTGATAATTTTAACGACGATTCTTCTTCTTCTTCTTCTTTGTTCGTGGGCTGCAACTCCCACGTTCACTGGTATATACGCGAGTGGGCTTTTACGTGTATGACCGTTTTTTTTAACCCCGCCATGTAGGCAGCCATACTCCGCTTTCGGGGGTGTGCATGCTGGGTATGTTTTTGTTTCCATAACCCACCGAACGCTGACATGGATTACAGGATCTTTAACGAGCGTATTAATTTTGATCTTTTGCTTGCGTATACACACGAAGGGGGTTCAGGCACTAGCAGGTCTGCACATATGTTGACCTGGGAGATCGGAAAAAATCTCCACCCTTTACCCACCAGGCGCCGTCACCGAGATTCGAACCCGGGGCCCTCAGATTGACAGTCCAACGCTTAACGACGATGATAATCGTACATACATACAGGACATTCTTCAGAGTGTGTGTGTGAAGCACGTTCAATTGACTTCTTGAAACTTTTTCTGTTTTCCCTCCTTGTTTTTGCTTTGCTTGTCAAAGTAGGTCGCGCGCACACACACGCACGCACACGCGCGCGCACACACACACACACACTCTCTCTCTCTCTCTCTCTCTCTCTCTTTCAGTTGTTCGCAAATTTTCACCATGATTATAGAGGGCTATCAAATTCAGAGAAATGGCTACTTCGTGAAAACGCTGTTTGTTTTCTTTTCCTTTGTTTTTTTTTCTTCTTTTATTGTTCTACACATTGAACTGTAATGCTGGTATATTTTTGTATGACTGTGTTTATTGATGCTGACAGTGTCGTGATGTAACGTTTGTAAAATAATTTATTTTCACATTCCCCTTCATAAGGGGCCTAGGCCTGTACATGAATAAACCATCTCTCTCTCTCTGTGAACGCTTGCGGTGCGCATTCAATACATACGAGTATTATACCTATGTGTGTGTGTGTGTGTGTGTGTGTGTGTGTGTGTGTGTGTGTGTGTGTGTGTGTGTGTGTGTGTGTGTGTGTGTGTGTGTGCTTGTGTGTGTGTGTGCGCGCGCGCGCGCGTGCATATGCGTGTCTATGCGTGTGCGTCCGTGCATGTTTGAGAGTTTGTGTGCGTGTGTTTGCGTGTGTGTGCATGTGTGTGTGCGCGCGCACGCGTGTGTGTGTGTGTACAGACAGCCAAGACAGACAATATCTAACATTCGCTTTGTACGCCCTTGCTGATCCAGTTTATGTTTGACTGTACGTTTTGAAAGAAATGGGATTTCTTTTGAGGGCGTGGGAGGGGGGAGCGGGGGGGGGGCGGGGGGGGGGGGGGGGGGGGGGGAATTCATCCCGACAGCTGGTATGTCCCCGAGTTTGTCAAACTGCATTCAGAAAAGGCAGCTTTGGTTTGGACATCAAGATACCCCGTTGTCTGCTGTTTCGATCTTTCCCTGTCCGAGCAGCCAGGCTAGCTAATGGGACGCCGTTTGCCTTGCGTATATATGATAGTCAGTCGTGTCCGACTATGACCATCAGAACAGCAGAGGAGGCAACTGCTGTTCCGACTATTTTGGGCTAGAATTTGATTATAGTGGAGGAGTGTCTTGCCCAAGTTACATCCCCACTCTCTCGGCCAAGAGGGTTTTAGGACAGTCGGCGTTGGGATGGTTCCCAAAGGCCAACTAGCCCACAAGGCTGCAGCACTAAGAGCCAGTGCAATTTTGCCTCCTACATTGACTGGAGAAACCATTGATAATACAGGGTGTGGGTTCGAATCCCGCCCCTTTCGCCCTTTCTCCCAAGTTTGACTGGAAAATCAAACTGAGCGTATAGTCACTTGGATGAGAGGGTATCCACTGAGTTCCCGTGTGCAGCACGCACTTGGCGCACTGAACAAGAACCCAACGAGAGTGTGGTCCACTGGAAAAATTCGGTGGGAAAAAAAATCCACTCTGATACGTACACAGGTGTTTCAGGCCTGACTGAGCGCGTTGGGTGATACTGCTGGTCAGGCATCTGCCTAACAGATGTGGTGCAGCGTATAATAATACACTAAATTCCTGCTCTACAAGTCACTGGTGGTCTCCATCCTCTTATATGGATGTGAGACATGGACACTGATGGCAGAAACAGAAAGAAGAATCCAAGCATTCGAAACCAAATGCTTGAGGAGACTACTACACATCTCCCACAAGGAGCACAAGACCAATGACTATGTGCGGAACCTGGTCAGCAACCTTGTTGGGCCCCAAGAACCACTGCTGGCGACTGTCAAACGACGGAAGATGGATTGGTTTGGTCACGTCATACGACATAACACCCTCTCCAAAACCATCCTGCAAGGGACTGTAGAGAGAGGGCGCAGATGGGGGCGGCAGAGAAAGAGCTGGTCCGACAACGTCAAGGAATGGACCAAAATGACGATGCCAGATCTCCTCACGACAGCTGCCAACAGAACGGCGTGGCGAGCTATGACATCTTCCTCATGTCCCCCCCAACGACCCCAGCGGTCGAGGGAATGAGTGAGTGAGTGAGTGAGTGAGTGAGTATAATAATATATGGATTTGTCCATACGCACTGGCAGTGACGCCTCCTTGAGAAACTGAAACTGTCCATTCACAGGCATCACGCGGAGCTTCTTCTTCTTCTGCGTTCACTCGTATGCACACGAGCGGGCTTTTACGTGTATGACCGTTTTTACCCCGCCATGTAGGCAGCCATACTCCGTTTTCGGGGGTGTGCATGCTGGGTATGTTCTTGTTTCCATAACCCACCGAACGCTGACATGGATTACAGGATCTTGAACGTGCGTATTTGATCTTCTTCATGCATATACACACGAAGGGGGTTGAGGCACTAGCAGGTCTGCACATATGTTGACCTGGGAGATCGTAAAAATCTCCACCCTTTACCCACCAGGCGCCGTTACCGTGATTCGAACCCGGGACCCTCAGATTGACAGTCCAACGCTTTAACCACTCGGCTATTGCGCCCGTCCACGCGGAGCTCACACAGTGTCAGTTTGTCAGTCAGTCATTATTTTCTCTGTTCGACTTCTTCCTCATGGTAGGATACTGTGAGGCTTTTGTTCAGCA
>NC_134899.1:10036610-10049110 GCF_041734735.1 Babylonia areolata
GAGAGAGAGAGAGAGAGAGAGAGAGAGAGAGAGAGAGAGAGAAATAAGCCGATACCAAGTAAGAAATATAGTTTTGAACTAACTGTGCGTGTGTGTGTGTACACGTGTGCACGTGCGTGCATGTGCGTGTGCGTTCGTGTGTGCGTACATGTATGCGTGTATGTATGTATGTATGTATACCTGCGTGTGAGCATGTGTGTGAATGCCGTCCCAAGAGGAAGAAGTCAAAAGAGACGGACATCCTGACCGTGTAAACTTTCTCTCATCTCAGTGAGATGGGACAACCCTTCATTGACGAGCGTACTCGTCGGCAGCACTGAAGAGGTTAAAAAAAACAAAAAACCAAGGATAAAAATGTTCGCATAGAAAAGATGTACATAGAAACAACGGGAATACCCCCCCACGCCCCCCACCCCCCCCCCCCCCCAAAATTGTCGTAATTTAGATATACACAGAGAATAGGATGTATGCACAGGGACAAGGTGGGGACTGGAAAAAGAAAAGGTTGTTCATCATTTCCAGGCAATACGTTTTCCTTTACGAGGGAACTACAAAGATAGTTGTTTGAGGAAAGGGGGCGGGGGAGGGGGTAATATAGCTTCAAGCATGGACTTTTTTTCTTCTTCTTTTCTCTCTCTCTCTCTCTCTCTCTCTCTCTCTCTCTCTCTCTCTCTCTCTCTCTCTTTTTGCATTAAGTTTTATAATAACCCATGCCGCTTTAGATTCAATTTGCTAATGTCATCCAGAAATGAAACTGTATTGTGCAATGTGGCGTTATACATTTACAATGCCTTAAAGCGACTACGTATTGCTATAACTTAGATCATAATATCAACATAGATTGTCAAATATAACAAGCATCTTAAGTGTAAATGTTAAACAATGTGTTTTTGAAAAGTGTTTGTGTGATTGATATAATTGTGACTTACCCCTTCAGTAAGGGGCTTAGGCCTAAATCTGAATAAACAATTTCGTATTCGTATTCGTATTCTCTTTTTTTGCGAGGTACATTTCTGACACACAATTTACTGGGACGGTATCGGTTTGAGAATGCACTTTTCTGGAGCCTGCAAATCATATTAGCAAGCAGTGCAAGCACTTCTGCTGGAAACTGAGGTGCATCATCAGTGTGAAGATAATGCGTTCTGAAGCAGGGAATAGCTGTGCTCCTTAGAAGTGAATAAATGATATGTTGTTCAGGGAATGCAATATCACGCGCCAGTAAACATCACAAGTTGTCCTACGCCGTCACTTTATAACCCCCCAACACACACACACACACACACACACACGCGCGCGCGCGCACACACACACACACACACACACACACACACATATATATATATATATACATACACCCCCCACCCCCCTTTCTTACGCTTTAACTCTCTCCATACGAACGGCGAAAGAGACGACGTTAACAGCGTTTCACCCCAATCACCACCATCAAAATATTGCAAGCGGAAGGCTCTTATACTGAAGACGTGAATGTTGACAAAGAATACCACAATTCTGACGACGGAAGCTAAAGGTTGGGTCATTGAGACACCCACTGGACATCCGAGGGGTCTGTGTAGAGGAGAAGAGAGGACTGGCCGTACTGAGTGAGTTAAGACAACGTTGTGATAATTGAAAACGTGGTGTTGAGACTGTGCAGCGGAATCTGCCTTGAAGGGGAAGTGGTAGTCGTCAGTGGCAACATGTCTGCAGCAATTACTCTGCTTTAACTCACTCAGTACGGCCAGTCCTCTCTTCTCCTCTACACAGACCCCTCGGATGTCCCGTGGGTGTCTCAAATGACCCAACCTTTAGCTTCCGTCGTCAGAATTGTGGTATTCTTTGTTAACGTTCACGTCTTCAGTATAAGAGCCTTCCGCTTGCAATATTTTGATGGAGGTAATTGGGGTGAAACGATGTTCACGTCTTCTCTTTCGCCGTTCGTATGGAGACAGTTAAAAAAAAAAAAAGCAAACAAAACAACAACAACAACAACAGCATATGTGATAGTCAGTCGTGTCCGACTATGACTACAGAACAGCAGAGGAGGCAACTGCTGTTCCGACTATTTGGGCTAGAATTTGATATAGCGGAGAGTGTCTTGCCCAAGTTACATCCCCACTCTCTGGGCCAAGAGGGTTTTAGGACAGTCGGCGTTGGGATGGTTCCCCAAAGGCCAACTAGCCCACAAGGCTGCAGCACTAAGAGCCAGTGCAATTTTGCCTCCTAGTTTGAGAGTCATAGTCCTTCACAAAAGACAAAGCTGTAAATGATTTCCCATTGACTGGAGAAACCATTGACAACAACAATAACAACATGATGATGATGATGATTTTGCGATTCCCTCAGTTTTTGGATGGGGATAAAAAAAAAACCCACTAAAAACAAACAAACAAACAAACAAACAAACAAAAACAAACAAAAACAACAACAACAAAAACCAAAAAAAACAAACCCAAAACACACAAACCGTATCAAACACAAATGCTTATCTCGCGTCATTTTAGAGAGTATCGCTGGATCAAAAATGAAGGCAACTTTATTATCTCCGAAGAGGAATTTACAAGAAATAATTATGTGTATAGAATACCATGTTGAAGAAAGCTGTCTTTTCGTCTGTCTGTCTGTCTGTATGGCTGTGTCTTACGCAAACACACACACACACACACACACACACACACACACACACACACACACACACACACACACACACACACACACAGGAGAGAGAGAGAGATTATTCTTTCAAATTTTGATTGTGAAATACCATCAAGACACAACTTGTGGGCCTACACTCACGCATGACAAAGATCGTTATTAATTTGTGATTATCACCCCCCCCCCCCCCCCCACCCCCCACACACACCTCCTCACTCCCAGCATGAGCTTTCTTGTTGTCGTTCTGAACAAGAGTGATGAACTCAGTGATCTGTCGATGAATTATGTAAACCACTTATACTATTGGTGTTGTAAATGCATTCAATGGAAATATGCCGGGAGTTGATAGGCCGGGTTTTAAACTCTCTCTCTCTCCCTCTGTGTGTGTGTGTGTGTGTGTGTGTGTGTGTGTGTGTGTGTGTGTGTGTGTGTGTGTGTGTGTGTGTGTGTGTGTGTGTGTGTGTGTGTGTGTGTGGAAGAGAGAGAGAGGGGGTGGGGGTGGGGAGTGTGGAGAGCAGGGCTGACGTCTCTTAAAGGTAAGATGATGATGATGATGATATATTACTGTTGAGCATTCACCTTCTTTTACCTATGCCTGTCAACTATAATCACTTGGGAATGTCTCTCTTCGCTGTTTGACTGACTTCCCGAAACCAAACTCAAATAATAACGATCACCAAAAGCAAAGCAGCTTGGATACAATCAATGAACCACGAGGCTCGTTCTCATGACTCCAGTGCGTCAGCGAGTCCAACCTGAAGTTATCTGAACGCAAGGAGTCCCTGGTTTGAATTCCTGGCACTTTTCGAAACAGTGAATCGACGGGCGCAATAGCCGAGTGGTTAAAGCGTTGGACTTTCAATCTGAGGGTCCCGGGTTCGAATCACGGTGACGGCGCCTGGTGGGTTAAGGGTGGAGATTTTTACGATCTCCCAGGTCAACATATGTGCAGACCTGCTAGTGCCTGAACCCCCTTCGTGTGTATATGCAAGCAGAAGATCAAATACGCACGTTAAAGATCCTGTAATCCATGTCAGCGTTCGGTGGGTTATGGAAACAAGAACATACCCAGCATGCACACCCCCGAAAGCGGAGTATGGCTGCCTACATGGCGGGGTAAAAACGGTCATACACGTAAAATCCCACTCGTGTGCATACGAGTGAACGTGGGAGTTGCAGCCCACGAACGCAGAAGAAGAAGAAGAAGAAGAAGAAGAAGAAACAGTGAATCGATGTGGTTATTTTTGGTTCTCCTCGTCTCTTGACTCGGTACCTACAGAGTTGTCGGAACAAGCAGACATTGCAGAACAGGTAGATCGATAACACCGGGGATTCCGCATTGACGGACTAGGGTGCTGGATTCCGCTGGATGCCACATGTACACCTGATCATATTTGATTATTTATCTATTGATCTATTTATTTGTTTGTTTATCATCTATTTATCTATCTTTTTGTTATTCACAAATCAGATTCGAAGGAATGTTTAACAGTCTGAAATCTTACCACTGCTACTACAGAATTACAGAATACTTGATTATCTCAACAAGAGAAATTCATATGTGCTGAAAAACAGAAAAAACAATGCAAGAAAATCACAGTCATTCAGCATGTATATAGATAAACCATATTAAGATGTCAACCTAGGGCAAACCATCATTACAGTCAATAATCACAGAAGACAACAACAACAGAAACCCTTAAAAAGTAATTCAGGGTACACCATACATATACTATCACAGCCATACACATGCAGTAATAATCACAGTTAAAGGATAGACATGACAGTATACTAAAAGTTGACACAGACATATAATAACAGTATGCAATTCACAGTACTTTGAGTTAAGATGTCATATTCCACGCACATACACTCTGGCATTCATTTTCAGTCATACATCTGATTATCAATTACTGTTATTCAATAGCTGGATTGACGTTGGAATAAAGCTGCATTTGGTTCTGTTTGCTTTAACTCACTCAGTACGGCCAGTCCTCTCTTCTCCTCTACACAAACCCCTCGGATGTCCAGTGGGTGTCTCAATGACCCAACCTTTAGCTTCCGTCGTCAGAATTGTGGTATTCTTTGTCAACATTCACGTCTTCAGTATAAGAGCCTTTGCTTGCAATATTTTGATGATGGTAATTGGGGTGAAACGCTGTTAACGTCGTCTCTTTCGCCGTTCGTATGGAGAGAGTTAAATTTTGGAATACAGAAACGTTTGCCTGAAGGTAGGAGTTGATAATTATTTGCCAGTGCATGGCCGTTGTCGCTTGAAATGCATGTGGCTTCCTGTCGAACTCTGACATTGCACAAATCACACAAACTGTCCTGTCTCACACCCACAACCTTACTGCACACATTCACAATCTTGGTTAGCGCATTCTTATTCTTCACACCGAGACCTCCATACCAGCATATAAAAAAAATGTTGAAACAGATTCGACAATGCATCTGTGAAATCCTACTAGTATAAAGTACTACTTCTACTACTAACACTACTACTATTACCACCACCACCACTGGCACCACAACAACAACCCCCACTTTCTCTGTTCAGGGAGAAAATAAAGGGGGGAAAACACAAGAAGAAGAAACAAACCTGACAAGGATGTCTTTTACCAAGCGCTACTCACTTGGATGGGTGACCGCCTGGGAACATCGGGTGCTGCTGGCATTCCTTTTAAGGCCCAACACTCGGCTTAAATCACAGATTGACATCAGTTTATATTTGGGCCAACAGCAAAGTGAGAGCTGTATTATCAATGGTTTCTCCAGTCAATGGGAAACCATTTATAACTTAGTCTTTTGTGAAGGACTATGACTCTCAAACTCTCAAAATTGCACTGGCTCTTAGTGTTGCAGCCTTGTGGGCTAGTTGGCCTTTGGGAACCATCCCAACGCCGACTGTCCTAAAACCCTCTCTTGGCCGAGAGAGTGGGGATGTAACTTGGGCAAGACACTCTCCACTATAATCAAATTCTAGCCCAAATAGTCGGAACAGCAGTTGCCTCCTCTGTTGTTCTGATGGTCATAGTCGGACACGACAGACTATCATATATATAATTATACTCACTTCTCCAACCTCCTCCTCCTCCTTATTAATCCTGCTAGAAAGCTTAACACCCAGCTTCACCCTCCTTCACCTTCCTTGTGATGTTGCAGACCACCACCAGCAGCAGCCTCGGCCCCCCTCGGGCCCCCGAGCAGCACTGCAGGGAGGCCTCAAGTCGGGCCATCCCCCGGACGTGGTGTCCACCTCTGCGCGGGGCCCGCGTGCCCAGGAGGTGGCCCGCCTGGAGTCGCTCTGCGAGGCCCGAACCAAGGAGCTGGGCCTGGCCCGCGCTCAGCTCCGCTCCGGGGTTCAGGCCTTCGACGCCATGGCCTGTCTCCTGAACTACTGCACCACTGAGGTGAGAGAGAGAGAGAGAGAGAGAGAGAGGGGGGGGGGGGGGATTCAAAATTCAAAAACTTTATTACTCAAGGATAAAGATTTTAGGCATTGCCTAGTCTTCCAACCTGTCCTTGTGGCAACAAAAACAGTAACGATAAGACACAACAATAATAACAATAGTAAATACTACCACTACCACTACTACTACTACTACTACTACTACTAATGATGATGAGAGAGAGAGAGAGAGAGAGGGAGAGAGAGAGAGGGGAGAGAGAGAGAGACAGACAGACAGACAGAGAGAGCAGACGTAGGCAGAGACAAAGAGAGACAGACAGACAAACAGACAGAGATAGAGAGAACAGACGCAGACAGACAAAGAGAGAGACAGACAGACAGACAGACAGAGAGAGCAGACGTAGACAGAGACAAAGAGAGAGAGAGAGACAGACAGACAGACAGACAGAGAGAGAGATAACAGAGAGAGCAGATGTAGACAGAGACAAAGAGAGAGAGGGAGAGAGAGAGAGAGAGAACGAATTTTTAAGAAGGTAAAGGAGTAAACAGAATGTGTTTGCTTTCCATCTTCTGGGCAAGGAAGTTAACGATGAAGAGAAAAATGGGAAAGAAAAAAAAAGAATGAAAAGTGAGTCAAATTCACAACCGCAACATCAAAATTACACAACGTACGGACAAACATAAGTGTAAATATTTATGTACACTGCACAATATGCAGATGTTATAGATATTTATGCGCAATGCGAGAGACAGACAGACAGACACATAGACACAGAGAGAGACAGGGGTAGAGACAGAGACTGTTTGTTTACTTTAATCTCTTACCCGGTTGCTGGATGTAACTGACGGGCGCAATAGCCGAATGGTTAAAGCGTTGGACTTTCAATCTGAGGGTCCCGGGTTCGAATCTCGGTGACGGCGCCTGGTGGGTAAAGGGTGGAGATTTTTCCGGTCTCCCAGGTCAACATATGTGCAGACATGCTAGTGCCTGAACCCCCGTCGTGTGTATACGCAAGCAAAAGATCAAATACGCACGTTAAAGATCCTGTAATCCATGTCAGCGTTCGGTGGGTTATGGAAACAAGTACACACCCAGCATGCACACCCCCGAAAGCGGAGTATGGCTGCCTACATGGCGGGGTAAAAACGGTCATACACGTAAAAGCCCACTCGTGTACATACGAGTGAACGTGGGAGTTGCAGCCCACGAACAAAGAAGAAGAAGATGGATGTAACAGCTCCCCGAAAAGTTCATGTTTCTTGACGCTTAATAATTATTAAGCAAACCAACCTTGAGTTAGCTCATTTCTCTCTTCACGCAGAAGCATTCTGTCAACTGCTACTGCACTGCCAAAAGCGCCTGTTTACAAGTTCGCTTTTCCGGTGAGCCATAATTATTATACATAAGAACACGGTCATAATCCCATGTCATTTTCTGGTGAAAAAAAACCCAATAACAAACCAACAACAAACACACACAGAGACACACACACAGACACACACACACACACACACACACACACACACACAACACCACCCTCAAATCATGAGATATTATGTTCTGGTTTGGTTTTTCACTCTCTGTGCCTGGCCTTATCCGAACCTGTTTATTTCATTTTTTTATTTTTTTCTTCTTTTCTTTTTCCTTTTTTTGTCCTGTCCTTTTTTTTACATTATAATTATTATTTATTTATTTATTTATTTATTTATTTATTTATTTATTTATTTATTTGTGTAAGCTTATTTATTATTTATTCACCCTTTTTTTCCCCCCCTCAAGGCCTGACTAAGTGCGTTGGGTTGCGCTGCTGGTCAGGCATCTGCTTGGCAGATGTGGTGTAGCGTATATGGATTTGTCCGAACGCAGTGACGCCTCCTTGAGCTACTGATACTGAAACTGAAACTGAAACTGTCCATTTTAGCTGGACGCCTTTTCCTGCCCTGTGATATCGGCCAAACTGAAGAAGGCCACAGACACACTGGGCCAACAGCAGCAGAGTCTGGGTGAGTAAGCATCTCTGTTGTTCAGTGTATATATATATATATATATATATATATATATATATATATATATATATATATATATATATATATATAGTATTTTAATGATGACGTGATGTTCTTCAGTAAACTGGCTATGGTTAAAGAGTAACGTAAACGATCAGAATGAAACCACTCTGTTTAAAGCAGACACACACACACACACACACACACACACACACACACACACACACACACACACACACACACACACACACACACACACACACACACACACACACAAGAATAGAAAAAAAAAAACAAAACACCCAACTTAATAAACACACACCTGGCTTCTTTTTCGTGAGCTACGTACCTACTGCACACGATACCTCGGCTTTACTGTCTAATCCGAAAGACTAGCACCCACACACACCACTCAAGATCTAGTGGGAGGGACGGGGAGGGGGGGGGAAGGTAAGGGAGGGCGGGGGGGGGGGGGGGGGGGAGAGAAAATCCCCCTCCCAAGCCACCACCCCTACCCTGGCCCGTGGTGGTCTCGAACCCGAGGTCACTCGCTTCGTAACTTGGGCACACACATACCACTACGCCACCGTTTCCCATTACGAATGCTACTGGTGACCACTGTAATATGCGGTGTTGGCAGCATTCAAGACTAAACCCAGATTTTTTTTTTTTTTTACGAAGATAAAGGGGAGCAGATTAGGGGGGGGGGGGGAGATGATTATCCTGCCGCCTCCCCCCCCCCCCAGGCCCCCCTCCGCCCCCCCCGCCCCCCCCCCCAAAAAAAAAAAAAAAAAAAATCAAGGTAAGGAACACGTGATGAGTGACACAATCGGGGACATTAAACGACTCTTTTCCAAAGGTGGATAAATCGATTGATTGAAGGATTGATTGATTTGTTTGTTTATTTCATTTTTGTGTGTGAACCAAGAGAAGACCTTTATTCATTCATTCATTCAATTTTTGTTTGTGGGATGTAGACCAGCTGAACTAGGAGAAGACATTCATTCATTCATATATTTATTCATTCGTTCGTTCGTTCGTTCATTCATTCATTTTTTCATTCATTCATTTATTTATTTATTTATTCATTCATTTCATTTCAGTTGTGTGTGTGTGTGATGCAGACCAGCTGAACTAGAAGACATTCACTCACTCATTCATTCAGTTTATCTATTTATTTATTTCAATTGTGTGTGTGTGTGTGATGCAGACCAGCTGAACTAGAAGACATTCATTCATTCATTCAGTTTATCTATTTATTCATTTCAGTTTTGTTGTGTGTGTGTGTGTGTGTGTGTGTGATGCAGACCAGCTGAACTAGAAGATATTCATTCATTCATTCAGTTTATCTATTTATTCATTTCAATTTTGTTGTTGTGTGTGTGTGTGTGTGTGCGTGTGTGTGTGTGTGTGTGTGTGTGTGTGTGTGTGTGTGTGATTGCAGACCAGCTGACCCAGGAGAAGAGCGTGGCGGAGCAGCAGCTCCAGGAGACCCGGGCCGCCCGGGACGCGGCGCGCCAGGAGGTGGAGCAGCTGAGGGAGGAGATGCGGACGGCCGCGGACACGCACGGCGCCGCGCAGCAGCGGCTGCAGGAGGAGCAGGCTGCCGCCCTCAGGGCCCTGAGGGAGGAGATCAGCTCGCAGCATCAGGACACGCTGCAGAAAAGTCAGTTGTTGTTGTTGTTTTTTTGTTTTTGTTTTTTTTTTAAACAACTGAGAAAACGGTCATGGCAACAACAAACAAGAGAGGCAAGGCCTTCAAGACTCGCTGGTGATAAATTAAGTCCCCTAGCATTAATTACAGAGTAATTTCCCTTTTTTTTTCTTTTTTTTTTTTTACTATCTGCACCAAAACGTTTGCAAAAATAAAAATAAAAATTCCATGCTTAGCAAAAGAAGTTCCTGTTTGAACAAAAAAATGATAATAATGACTGCTCTTGTTGTTGTGTCAGAATAAGAGGTCAAAGTGCCAAGTTTAGAGAATACAAAAAATATAAATATAACAGTAAATGCAGTTTGCGTATAATTAGGCTTCTTTTTTTTTTCTTTTTTTTTTTTTTTGGTGCCCATCCCAGAGGTGCAATATTGTTTTAATCAAGATGACTGGAAAGAACTGAATTTTTCCTATTTTTATGCCAAATTTGGTGTCAACTGACAAAGTAGTTGCAGAGAAAATGTCAATGTTAAAGTTTACCACGGACACACACACACACACACACACACACACAGAGACAACCGAACACCGGGCTAAAACATAGACTCACTTTGTTTACACAAGTGAGTCAAAAAGCTAAAAGAGTTAATATGAATGAATGTGGATTTGCCACATACATTTTATGTTGTGTTCTGTTCTTTTTTCTTCTTTTTTTTTTAAATTTTTTTTCCCTTTGCAACCAGATAATGTCCACGAACAGCAATAAACTTCTTCTTCTTCTGCGTTCGTGGGCTGCAACTCCCACGTTCACTCGCACGCATGTACACGAGTGGGCTTTTACGTGCATGACCGTTTTTACCCCGCCATGTAGGCAGTCATACTCCGCTTTCGGGGGTGTGCATACTGGGTATGTTCTTGCTTCCAGAACCCACCGAACACCGACATGGATTACAGGATCTTTAACGTGCGTATTTGATCTTCTGCATGCGTTTACACACGAAGGGGGTTCAGGCACTAGCAGGTCTGCACATATGTTGACCTGGGAGATCGGAAAAATCTCCACCCTTTACCCACCAGGCGCCGTCACCGTGATTCGAACCCGGGACCCTCAGATTGACAGTCCAACGCTTTAACCACTCGGCAATTGCGCCCGTCGACAGCAATAAACATTTCCCTTCACAGATATACATTTCTTTTAACCAGTTCAAATTTTCTTCGCCTAAACCGATAACTATTGAGCAGGACCAGGACCAGACCACGAAAACCCTGTTATAATGAACAAACACCCCTTCTTTTGACCACCACCACGTATTTGTAGATATCATTTCTGAACAAAACTGGGAAGGTGGTGGAGGTCAGATAGGAATGAAAGAACGAACAGAAGTATACTGGTGACGACGAAAAAAAATTGACCTCGAAAAATGTCAGTATGTATGTAGATGCATTAGTAATGGTGTGGTCAATACTCTCTCAGCGCTCACTTCTTCTCGTATCCATGTCAAGGCCTGGTCTATATCTGCTTCTCCAAGCTTCCAGTGTAAATGGAGTGACTGACTGGGTTTTTTCTTTTCTTTTATTTATTTTTTTATATGCAAACCAAGGACATTCTTCTGATGATGACCATTCCATCAACTGCAAAAAGAAAAAGCAACCAGAACACAAACATAAGTGATGATAAACTTTTTTGTTGTTGTTGTTGTTGTTGTATTTTTCATTTATTAACCCCCTGAAAACGCGTGGGCTGCAATAACTCCCTCATTCACTTGTATGTACACGGGTGGGGCTTTTTACATGTATGACCGTTTTTACCCCCCCCCCCCCCCCGCCGTCTGGGCAGTCATACCAAACAACTGATTTATTAAGTAAGACCCCATGCCCCCGAAAACGGAGTATGGCTGCCTAGATGGCGGGGGTTAAAAAGTGTCATACACGTAAAAGCCCACCACCCCTGTGTACGAGTGAAGGTGGGAGTTGCAGCCCACGAACGAAGAGGAAGAAGAAGATTCATTTATTTTGTTTTATTTTATTTTATTTTATTTTATTTTTTGAGCGTCAAATGCGTTCGGATAAGACAAAATCAGCATTCGGCTTTACACACCACATCTCCTGCTAGGTATAATATGTATGACAGTCAGTCGTGTTCGACTACGACCATCAGAACAGCAGAGGACGTAACTGCTATCCCGATCATTATGGGCTAGAATTTGATCATAGTGGAGAGTGTCTTGCCCAAGTTACATCCCCCACTCTCTCGGCCAGGAGGGTTTTAGGACAGTCGGTGCTGGGGATGACGGGCGCAATAGCCCGAGTGGTTAAATCGTTGGACTGTCAATCTGAGGGTCCCGGGTTCGAATCACGGTGATGGCGCCTGGTGGGTAAAAGGTGGAAATTTTTACGATCTCCCAGGTCAACATATGTGCAGACCTGCTAGTGCCTGAACCCCCTTCGTGTGTATATGCAAGCAGAAGATCAAATACGCACGTTAAAGATCCTGTAATCCATGTCAGCGTTCGGTGGGTTATGGAAACAAGAACATACCCAGCATGCACACCCCCGAAAACGGAGTATGGCTGCCTACCTGGCGGGGTAAAAACGGTCATACACGTAAAAGCCCACTCGTGTGCATACGAGTGAACGTGGGAGTTGCAGCCTACGAACGCAGAAGAAGAAGAAGAAGGTGCTGGGGATGGTTCCCAAATGCCAACTAGCCCCCACAAGGCTGCAGCACTAAGAACCAGTGCAACTTTTCCTCCTAGTTTGAGAGTCAGTAGT
>NC_134899.1:10071610-10086610 GCF_041734735.1 Babylonia areolata
GTGGTTTAGTTACGGAAATGAATATGAATGAGTACCTCCGGTGGCTCTCAATATTTTAACCGCATTATGACCAGGTCCTTGCAGTGTCTGTCGACAAGTGGACGGTAAAGTCTTCTCTTGGCTTTGAAAGTGAACACAAAACATAATTTATACCTAACCCCACACCGTCTGCTGCAAAGTCACTGTAAAACGAATACTGCTGTTAATGAGTGCCTGCGTGTTAAACACTGGTTATGGCACTCCGGGGTAGGAGGGGGGGGGGAGAAAGAAGGTCGTCGTCATGTCTTCATTGTTGTTCCGGTCCTGACAGATTCGGGACTGAATATTGTATTGTTTTATTGTTTTTTGTATTGCTTTTTGTGGTTTTTTGTTTGTTTGTTTGTTTGTTTTTTGTCACAACAGGTTTCTCTGTGTGAAATTCGGGCTGCTCTCCCCAGGGAGAGCGCGTCGCTACACTACAGCGCCACCCATTTTTTTGGTATTTTTTTCCTGCGTGCAGTTTTATTTGCTTTTCCTATTGAAGTGGATTTTTCTACATCATTTTGCCAGGAACAACCCTTTTGCTGCCGGGGGTTCTTTTACGCGCGCTAAGTGCATGCTGCACACGGGACCTCGGTTTATCGTCTCATCCGAATGACTAGCGTCCAGACCACCACTCACGGTCTAGTGGAGGGGGAGAAAATATCGGCGGCTGAGCCGTGATTCGAACCAGCGCGCTCAGATTCTCTCGCTTCCTAGGCGGACGCGTTACCTCTAGGCCATCACTCCACTGTTGGCCCATTGTTCCAAGGGCTGTGTATCTCTCCAGTGTTTCAGCCTACAGAAACCATCAGAGTAGAGTTTTAAAGACCTGTTGGCGTTCAGTTCGTTGTGAAGGTCAAGTTCCGGTCAGTTCGTTGTGAAGGTCAAGTCCAGTGTCGGTGGTGGAGCCTCTGGTGGTAGTGGTGGTCTGTAGTGTAGATCGCGGTGGTAAACATTGGAAGAAGCAATTGGTTTTGATGATGATGATGACGGGCGCAATAGCCGAGTGGTTAAAGCGTTGGACTGTCAATCTGAGGGTCCCGGGTTCGAATCACGGTGACGGCGCCTGGTGGGTAAAGGGTGGAGATTTTTACGATCTCCCAGGTCAACATATGTGCAGACCTGCTAGTGCCTGAACCCCCTTCGTGTGTATATGCAAGCAGAAGATCAAATACGCACGCTAAAGATCCTGTAATCCATGTCAGCGTTCGGTGGGTTATGGAAACAAGAACATACCCAGCATGCACACCCCCGAAAACGGAGTATGGCTGCCTACATGGCGGGGTAAAAACGGTCATACACGTAAAAGCCCACTCGTGTGCATACGAGTGAACGCAGAAGATGATGATGATGATGATGATATGGATACTTATATAGCGCCTACCATCGGTCGGACAGTCAAGCTCTAAACGCTTTACAAACACGGAGTCATTTCCTCAACAGGCTGCCTACCTGGGCAGAGCAGACCGACGGCTGCCATTTGGGCGCTCATCATTCGTTTCCTGTGTCATTCGATCAGGTTTCAGTCGCGCGCACACGTGCACTCATACGGAAATGCAACAATTTATATGTATGACCTTTTATTTACCCCCGCCATGTAGGCAGCCGTACTCCGTTTTAACACGAAAGAGGTAGGAACCCGGTATTAGAGAGTGGCTATGAAAGGTAACTAAATACGGCTGTTCATGCACGACCTGCGTGAAAACAACTCTGGTTTTCTAAACTGGCTCCCACTACAGCAGGAAGAGAGCAGCCATGCGAAACGCTCTCTCTATCCGTCCGTGTCTCTCCGTTCCAAGCTTCAGTTTGCGGCACTCCAACTCACCTGACACGACCTCTCATGACTTCCTCAGTGGGACCGACCGGCCATTTTTCTCATGTCGTCTTGAGTTTCTGACCCCCGCCGAAAGAGGGGGGTGTAAGGTAAAGTTATCAACCGTGGCCCGGTGTCGATCTGAATCGTTTATCTCTCTCTCTCTCTCTCTCTCTGTCGGTCTCCCCTCCCTCTCTCTCCCTCTCTTTCTCTCTCTTCCCTCTCTCTCTCTCTCTGTCTGTCTCCCCTCTCTCTCCCTCTCTTTCTCTCTCTCCCCTCCCTCTCTCTCCCTCTCTTTCTCTCTCTTCCCTCCCCCTCTCTCTCTCTGTCTGTCTCCCCTCCCTCTCTCTCCCTCTCTTTCTCTCTCTTCCCTCCCTCTCTCTCTGTCTCCCCTCCCTCTCTCTCCTCCTCTCTGTCCCTCCCTCCCTCCCCCATCCTCTCTCTCTCTCCATTCCTGCATCCCTTCCCTTTCTATTCTGTTTGGAAGCAACAACGATTAATAAGAAAATAAAATGATAGATAAAAAAAAAAAAAAGAGGAGGAGAAAAAAAAAGGTCAGGGAATAAATATAGAGCGGCGATAAAAGGGAAGGGAGATATGTTTGCGAGCAGACAGCATAGAACTCTCGCCACAGGGGGTAGGATGGGGGTGAGGGGTGTGTGTGTGGGGGCTGTGTGTGTGTATGTGTGCGGGGGGGTGGGGGGGTGGGGTGTGGCGATGTGTGTTTCACCTCATACATCACTCCCATGCTGCCTCATGGCTTCCTTTCTACTCTCTGTATGTGCAGTCATGGGGGCTAGGCCAGCATGCGAGGTTTTCGTGGTTTTGTTGTTTGGTTGTTTGTTTGTGTTGTTTTCTTCACCTGTGCACTGGTGTTTCAGTTTCAGTTTCAATTTCAGTAGCTCAAGGGGGCGTCACTGCGTTCGGGCAAGTCCATATACGCTACACCACATCTGCCAAGCAGATGCCTGACCAGCGGCGTAGCCCAACGCGCTTAGTCAGGCCTTGAAAAAAAGAAGAAAAAAAAGGTGAATAAATAATAGATAAGCGTACATAAATAAGTAAATAAATACATCAATAGATCAATAAATAAATAATAATTATAATATGAAAAAAGGTAGTGATAATAAGAAGAAGAATAAATGAATAAATAAATAAATAAATAAGAAAACAATGATGACAAATAAGCAAATAAATGTAAAACATGAAGACACACATTCACACATGCACCCACACATGCAGAACAGATATGCGCCAAACATGCAGTTTCACAGATATGAAAGCACAGTCAAATACACATAAACGTACATGAGCCCCAACACACACATGGTTAAAATGACGAAGACGAAGAAGTGGCTAACATTTTCTACTGGGAATACCATAATTCCAAAACGTATTGACTAAGAATTTGTTTCTCCATTTTGGTTTAAACAGTATTTTACTTGGAACATGTCACAATACAACACATATATCGATGATGAACAGGACAACAAGAAAATCTGATCTAAAGCCCCGTTTCTCCATTCTGGTTTAAACAGTATTTTATTTGGAACATGTCACAATACAACACAGATATCGATGATGAACATGACAACACGAAAATCTGATCTAAAGCCCCGTTTCTCCATTCTGGTTTAAACAGTATTTTATTTGGAACATGTCACAATACAACACGTATATCGATGATGAACAGGACAACAAGAAAATCTGATCTAAAGCCCTGTTTCTCCATTTTGGTTTAAACAGTATTTTATTTGAAACATGTCACAATACAACACAGATATCGATGATGAACAGGACAACAAGAAAATCTGATCTAAAGCCCTGTTTCTCCATTCTGGTTTAAACAGTATTTTATTTGGAACATGTCACAATACAACACAGATATCGATGATGAACAGGACTACAAGAAAATCTGATCTAAAGCCCTGTTTCTCCATTTTGGTTTAAACAGTATTTTATTTGGAACATGTCACAATACAACACAGATATCGGTGATGAACAGGACAACAAGAAAATCTGATCTAAAGCCCCGTTTCTCCATTCTGGTTTAAACAGTATTTTATTTGAAACATGTCACAATACAACACAGATATCGATGATGAACAGGACAACAAGAAAATCTGATCTAAAGCCCTGTTTCTCCATTTTGGTTTAAACAGTATTTTATTTGAAACATGTCACAATACAACACAGATATCGATGATGAACAGGACAACAAGAAAATCTGATCTAAAGCCCTGTTTCTCCATTTTGGTTTAAACAGTATTTTATTTGAAACATGTCACAATACAACACATATATCGATGATGAACAGGACTACAAGAAAATCTGATCTAAAGCCCTGTTTCTCCATTTTGGTTTAAACAGTATTTTATTTCGAACATGTCACAATACAACACAGATATCGGTGATGAACAGGACAACAAGAAAATCTGATCTAAAGCCCCGTTTCTCCATTCTGGTTTAAACAGTATTTTATTTGAAACATGTCACAACACAGATATCGATGATGAACAGGACAACACGAAAATCTGATCTAAAGCCCTGTTTCTCCATTCTCGCCACTCTTCTGCTTTTTAGTCATTCATGTTTTTTTTTTATTCTCCATTCTTTGTGAAGCCGTTACCAGATTTGTTTGGTGAAGGTACTTACTGGAACACACGATGGAGTTTATAACAGAAGTTCCCATGTTTTGCCGGAGCATTGAAACAAGCTATACATCTAAGCACCGATGGCGCAAGGTTTCTCAGTTTCAGTCCCGCAGGAAGTTCCATTTTGGGAAACCTTTTTTTTCTTTTCCTGGCAGGTATTTTATTTATTTAATTGGAAGGCAATTGCCTGAGGCATATTGGAATTGAAGTATATGTTCCCAAAACAATCAGTGCTGCAAATCTCTCCACTTCAGCGCTCTCTCGACCACACTATATAAAATCTCTTGGTTTAAACATTTTTCTTTTTTTTTTTTACTATCAAGAAACAAGGTGAAATACAGCGTTCAATTAAGAAAACTTGAGCAACAACAAGCCTGACGGCTTATATCGTGCTCGTTCATGTGTAACCAGCAATACACAAACGCAATGGCGAAAATACACACATTATTTGATAATGAAGAGAAAGTTGAAGTGCAAGACAAAACTAAATTAAACAAAAAAGACAACAACAACAACAACAACAGGGTGTTTTTCGCGTTTTTTTTTGTTGTTGTTTTTTTTCCGGAACACCCCGAAGGTAGATAAGCATTCTTCCGGATTGTCAGTGTATGCAAAAGGAACATTTTATAATTGTGCTTGCTGTCGTCCATCCATCCTTCCATCTGTCCAAACCCGACCGCCCATCCATCCGTCCATCCGTCCGTCCTTCCACCAACCCACCATCCATCCATCCATACACCCATCCAACCATCCACCCACCAACCCGTCCACCCAAACACCCATTCATCCATCCATACACCCACCAAACCGTCCACCCAAACACCCATCAATCCAACCATACACCCACCAGACCGTCCACCCAAACCCCCACCCACCCATACACCCACCCACCCAAACACCGACCAAACCGTCCACCCAAACACCGACCAAACCGTCCATCGAAACACCCACCCATCCACCCATACACCCACCAAACCGTCCACCCAAACACCCATACACCCACCCATACACCCACCAAACCGTCCACCCAAACACCCACCCATCCATACACCCACCAAACCGTCCACCCAAATACCCATACACCCACCCATACACCCACCAAACCGTCCACCCAAACACCCATACACCCACCCATACACCCACCAAACCGTCCACCCAAACACCCACCAAACCGTCCATCGAAACACCCACCCATCCACCCATACACCCACCAAACCGTCCACCCAAACACCCATACACCCACCCATACACTCACCAAACCGTCCACCCAAACACCCATACACCCACCCATACACCCACCAAACCGTCCACCCAAACACCCATACACCCACCAAACCGTCCACCCAAACACCCATCCATCCAACCATACACCCACCAAACCGTCCACCCAAACACCCATACACCCACCCATACACCCATACACCCACCCATACACCCACCAAACCGTCCACCCAAACACCTATACACCCACCCATACACCCACCAAACCGTCCACCCAAACACCCATACACCCACCCATACACCCACCAAACCGTCCAGCAAACACCCATACACCCACCAAACCGTCCACCCAAACACCCATCCATCCAACCATACACCCACCAAACCGTCCACCCAAACACCCATACACCCACCCATACACCCACCCATACACCCACCAAACCGTCCACCCAAACACCTATACACCCACCCATACACCCACCAAACCGTCCACCCAAACACCCATACACCCACCCATACACCCACCAAACCGTCCACCCAAACACCCATCAATCCAACCATACACCCACCAAACCGTCCATCGAAACACCCACCCACCCATCCACCCATACACCCACCAACCCGTCCACCCAAACACCCACCCATCCACCCATACACCCACCAAACCGTCCACCCAAACACCCATCCATCCAACCATACACCCACCAACCCGTCCACCCAAACACCCACCCATCCACCCATACACCCACCAGACCGTCCACCCAAACACCCATACACCCACCAAACCGTCCACCCAAACACCCATCCATCCAACCATACACCCACCAAACCGTCCACCCAAACACCCATCCATCCAACCATACACCCACCAAACCGTCCACCCAAAGACCTATCCATCCAACCATACACCCACCAAACCGTCCACCCAAACACCCATCCATCCACCCATACACCCACCAAACCGTCCACCCAAACACCCACCCATCCAACCATACACCCACCAGACCGTCCACCCAAACACCCATACACCCACCCATACACCCACCAAACCGTCCACCCAAACACCCATCCATCCAACCATACACCCACCAAACCGTCCACCCAAACATCCACCCATCCACCCATACACCCACCAAACCGTCCACCCAAACACCCACCCATCCACCCATACACCCACCAAACCGTCCACCCAAACACCCACCCAAACACCCATACACCCACCAAACCGTCCAACCAAACACCCATCCATCCAACCATACACCCACCAAACCGTCCACCCAAACACCCATCCATCCAACCATACACCCACCAAACCGTCCATCGAAACACCCACCCACCCATACACCCACCAAACCGTCCACCCAAACACCCATCCATCCAACCATACACCCACCAAACCGTCCATCGAAACACCCACCCACCCATACACCCACCAAACCGTCCACCCAAACACCCACCCATCCATACACCCACCAAACCGTCCACCCAAACACCCATACACCCACCAAACCGTCCACCCAAACACCCATCCATCCAACCATACACCCACCAAACCGTCCACCCAAACACCCATCCATCCAACCATACACCCACCAAACCGTCCACCCAAACACCCATCCATCCAACCATACACCCACCAAACCGTCCACCCAAACACCCATCCATCCAACCATACACCCACCAAACCGTCCATCGAAACACCCACGCACCCGTCCACCCAAACACCCATCCATCCAACCATACACCCACCAAACCGTCCACCCAAATACCCATACACCCACCCATACACCCACCAAACCGTCCACCCAAACACCCATACACCCACCCATACACCCACCAAACCGTCCACCCAAACACCCACCAAACCGTCCATCGAAACACCCACCCATCCACCCATACACCCACCAAACCGTCCACCCAAACACCCATACACCCACCCATACACTCACCAAACCGTCCACCCAAACACCCATACACCCACCCATACACCCACCAAACCGTCCACCCAAACACCCATACACCCACCAAACCGTCCACCCAAACACCCATCCATCCAACCATACACCCACCAAACCGTCCACCCAAACACCCATACACCCACCCATACACCCATACACCCACCCATACACCCACCAAACCGTCCACCCAAACACCTATACACCCACCCATACACCCACCAAACCGTCCACCCAAACACCCATACACCCACCCATACACCCACCAAACCGTCCACCCAAACACCCATACACCCACCAAACCGTCCACCCAAACACCCATCCATCCAACCATACACCCACCAAACCGTCCACCCAAACACCCATACACCCACCCATACACCCATACACCCACCCATACACTCACCAAACCGTCCACCCAAACACCCATACACCCACCCATACACCCACCAAACCGTACACCCAAACACCCATACACCCACCAAACCGTCCACCCAAACACCCATCCATCCAACCATACACCCACCAAACCGTCCACCCAAACACCCATACACCCACCCATACACCCACCCATACACCCACCAAACCGTCCACCCAAACACCTATACACCCACCCATACACCCACCAAACCGTCCACCCAAACACCCATACACCCACCCATACACCCACCAAACCGTCCACCCAAACACCCATCAATCCAACCATACACCCACCAAACCGTCCATCGAAACACCCACCCACCCATCCACCCATACACCCACCAACCCGTCCACCCAAACACCCACCCATCCACCCATACACCCACCAAACCGTCCACCCAAACACCCATCCATCCAACCATACACCCACCAACCCGTCCACCCAAACACCCACCCATCCACCCATACACCCACCAGACCGTCCACCCAAACACCCATACACCCACCAAACCGTCCACCCAAACACCCATCCATCCAACCATACACCCACCAAACCGTCCACCCAAACACCCATCCATCCAACCATACACCCACCAAACCGTCCACCCAAAGACCTATCCATCCAACCATACACCCACCAAACCGTCCACCCAAACACCCATCCATCCACCCATACACCCACCAAACCGTCCACCCAAACACCCACCCATCCAACCATACACCCACCAGACCGTCCACCCAAACACCCATACACCCACCCATACACCCACCAAACCGTCCACCCAAACACCCATCCATCCAACCATACACCCACCAAACCGTCCACCCAAACATCCACCCATCCACCCATACACCCACCAAACCGTCCACCCAAACACCCACCCATCCACCCATACACCCACCAAACCGTCCACCCAAACACCCACCCAACCACCCATACACCCACCAAACCGTCCAACCAAACACCCATCCATCCAACCATACACCCACCAAACCGTCCACTCAAACACCCATCCATCCAACCATACACCCACCAAACCGTCCATCGAAACACCCACCCACCCATACACCCACCAAACCGTCCACCCAAACACCCATCCATCCAACCATACACCCACCAAACCGTCCATCGAAACACCCACCCACCCATACACCCACCAACCCGTCCACCCAAACACCCACCCATCCACCCATACACCCACCAAACCGTCCACCCAAACACCCATACACCCACCAAACCGTCCACCCAAACACCCATCCATCCAACCATACACCCACCAAACCGTCCACCCAAACACCCATCCATCCAACCATACACCCACCAAACCGTCCACCCAAACACCCATCCATCCAACCATACACCCACCAAACCGTCCATCGAAACACCCACGCACCCGTCCACCCAAACACCCATCCATCCAACCATACACCCACCAAACCGTCCATCGAAACACCCACGCACCCGTCCACCCAAACACCCATCCATCCAACCATACACCCACCAAACCGTCCATCGAAACACCCACGCACCCATCCGTTCGTCCATACACCGTCTGTCCATGGTGTACACGGCATCGCTGCACCACAGCAGCCCAGACACCAAAAGTCTGGCACTATACTATTTTTAACCCCCAGGAAGACCACTTTCGGTGAACCGCTTCCCAGCTGTTGTTCTCACACCTGGAGAGGGGATCGGGGTGTGTGTGGGGGGATTGGAGGGGGGTGGGGGTGGGGGGGGCGGGGGGGGGGGGGGGGGGGGGGAGAGAAGAGAGAGGGCTCTCGGCTTTCTCCACTCAGTGCCCTCTCTCAACACCCCCTCCCCCCTTCCCCATCCGCCACTCATTCCTTCCTTCCTTCCTTCCACCCTTTACCATCCCCCCCACCCCCCCCCCCCCCCCCCCCACCAACACAAATCCCTCCCCCTGTTCCACCACATGCATGTCTTTTTTTTTCTTTTTTTTTTTGCAGCTGGGGTCGGCATTCCTATCCAGTCTCTCACTCTCTCACTCCTGCCCCCCCCCCTCCTCCTTCCTCCCTCCCTCCCTCTCTCGTTCCCCCCGTGCCGTGTCTTACCTGTGCGGAGAAATGAGGGACCGACATGGTATAATAATATGGAAGGAAAGAGCCCGGTGTTTGGGAAAGCGTCGAGGTGACCCCCCCTAGTTAAAACTATTCTGGTGGTGTTTTATATATATATATATATATATATATATATATATATATATATATATATATATATATATATATATATATATATATATATATATATATATATATAATATATATAATCTGTGATTTGGGGTTTTGTTTTTTTGCTCTACAGGTTATCCAAACTCGTGTTTATGCCCACTTTGAGCAATATTTAGATGCATGTATTATTGATCTTATTTCATTTGATTATTTATCTTATTTGATTCAGTTACTGATATTATTTCATTTAATTATTAATATTATTTCGTTTAATTGTTTTTGTGGTTGTTGTGGTGGTGGTGGTTCTGACCTGTTTTGGGACTCCTGTTTTTTGTTGCTGTTGTTTTTTGGGTTTTTTTCCCCACAGACTTGCTCTCATTGTTATATAAATGCTACTAAGGACCTTACCACGCTGACGATCGTCACATGGAACAAAACAGTTCAGCAGCCACACACAAATCATCAGTCGCTCGCCTCCCCCGCCTCTCCCCCCCCCCCCTCCCCCCGCACCCCTTCCCTCCCCCCATGCCATCACCCCCACCCCCCACACCCCCTCCAAGTAACTATTAATTTTTTTATCCCGAATATTTGTCCGTCTTCATCTTACCAAACAGTAAACAAATGTTTGGCTTTTTAATTTTTATTTATTTTTTTTTTTTTGGAAAAATTATGTCTGGGTTTTCTTGTTGCTGGTGTGTGTGTGTGTGTGTGTGTGCGTGCGCGCGCGCGATGGAAGGGAAACGGCTAATCTGTGTTCCCCCACCATCCACCGCATCGTCTCTCTCCGTCTCTCCGTATCTCTGTCTCTCTCTCTGTCTGTGTCTGTCTGTCTGTCTGTCTCTCTGTGTCTCTCTCCGTATCTCTGTCTCTCTCTCTGTCTGTCTGTCTCTGTCTCTGTCTGTCTCTCTCTCTCTCTGTCTCTCTCTCTTTCATCCTTTCCAGTTTACCTCTTTTTTCTTCTCAGCTCAGCTGAGCGGACTGCCAGATGCTGATATTGTTAGGATTGGGGTGGGATGAGAGGTCGGGGGTTTAGGGTGGTCAGGGGCATATAACGCCGAGATGATGATGATGATGATGATGAGAAGAAGAAGAAGAAGAAGAAGAAGAAGAAGAAGAAGAAGAGTCGTAGTAGTAGTATTTGTAGTTATATTTCTTTTTATCACAGCAGATTTAACTGTGTGAAATTCCGGCTGCTCTCCCCAGGGAGAGCGCGTCGCTACACTACGACACCACCCTTTTTTTTTCTTTTTTTTCCCCTGTGTGCAGTTTTATTTGTTTTTCCTATCGAAGTGGATTTTTCTACATCATTTTGCCAGGAACGACCCTTTTGTTGCCGTGTGTGGTTTTTTTTTTTACGTGCGCTAAGTGCATGCTGCACACGGGACCTCGGCTTATCGTCTCATCCGACTGACTAGCGTCCAGACCACCACTCACGGTCTAGTGGAGGGGGAGAAAATATCGGCGGCTGAACCGTGATTCGAACCAGCGCGCTCAGATTTTCTCGTTTCCTAGACGGACGCGTTACCTCTAGGCCATCACTCCACTTAGTAGTAGCAGTAATACCGAGACGAAGAAGAATAAGAAGAAGAACGGCAATACACTAATAAATCCCTATGGATTACTTTCGGATATACCCCGACTACAAAAGTCTTCCAAGTCGGTAAATCTCTTGAAAGTAAACATCCTGCCTCCAGTCGTGAAGCCCGGGGCAGAAACAGGAAGTGTGTGTGAGGGGATTGGCCGGGGAAGTGGGGTGGGGGTGGAACTGAGGAGGAGGGTACGGGATTTGGGGGGGAAGTCTGGCATCCCCCCCATACCCCCCCCCCCCAGCCGCCCCGCCTCTCACCACCACGCACCCCCCCAAAACCCTCCCCCCCCCCACACCCCCCCGAAAAAGTGTTCCATCCTCAGTATGCGCTTCCGGGAGTGTATTTACGCACTCTTTGAGTCCGGGCGTTTGTGTGTGTGTGTATGTTAGTGAGTGAGTAAGTGTGTGTGTGTGTGTGTGTGTGTGTGTGTGTTAGTGAGTGAGTAAGTGAGTTTGTGTGTGTGTGTGTGTGTGTGTGTGTTAGTGAGTGAGTAAGTGAGTTTGTGTGTGTGTGTGTGTGTTAGTGAGTGAGTAAGTGAGTTTGTGTGTGTGTGTGTGTGTGTGTGTGTGTGTGTGTGTGTTAGTGAGTGAGTAAGTGAGTGTAAGAAGACTGAAAAGAAGAAGGGACAATAAAAACACCCTGAAAATCAGTGACCTGAAAAGTCAAATCTGGATGTTCCTTCCCCTGTCGACAGTACACCCTCGACCTCTTTCTCTACATGTCCGAAGATTGTCATGTATGTATGTATGTATGTATATGTACACACACACACACACACACACACACACACACACACACACACACACACACACAGAGATTCAAAGATTTCAAAACTTTATTACTCAAGGATATATATTTTAGGCATCGCCTAGTCTTCCAATCTGGCCTTGTGACAACAAAAACAGTAACGATAAGACACAACAGTAATAACAATGGGAAATAATTCTACTACTACTACTACTGCTACTACTACTACTACTACTAATGATAATTATAATACTAATCAACTCACCATCATCATCATTATAAAAATATAATGAAGGGAACACGGTCACACACTCACACCCACCCACCCACACACATATGCACACACTCATCCCCAAACACACACACACACACACTTATGCATATACATATTTGCGCATATACACACATGCATGCATATGTCTACATGTACACACATACAGAGAGAGAGAGAGAGAGAGAGAGAGAGAGAGAGAGAGAGAGAGAGAGAGAGAGAGAGAGAGAGAGAGAGAGAGGATATAATTATAACCGTGAACTGCATTACGGAGACAGACCGTCAGGCACTCAAGCAGATATCGGCCAAACCGTCGAGCCAAGCTGTCAGAAGGTGCGGGGGGGTAAAAACAACAGTGGGGGGATTAACTGTTGTAGGCGACACCGGGCCCAGCCCCGGCGGCTACAGGTATAGCCTATGGGGAGCACTGGGAGAGAGAGAGAGGGGGAGAGAGAGGGTGAACGGTGGACAGTGGAAGAGCTGAGAGCGGGTCGGTGAAGAGTTTCTTGTGGAGTTGTGAGACCCATTGGAAAAAGTGTCTGTGAGAAGGGAAAGGGAACAAAAAAAAAAAATAAAAAAAAAGGAAGAAGAGTTGTGTGGAAGACGGTGAAGGTTTTTTGTTTGGCACCAGGAGCCCCCGCCACTGACGAATTGTGTGTGACCCGAAGAGGGAGGATTTGGAGTGGTTCAGAGAGAGAGAGAGTGTGTGTGTGTGTGATGGTGGCGGTCATTGGTGACGGGTAGTGGACTAAAAGGGGATTTGAACTGTGTTATGTATGGCAGAGGATTTGATCCTGTGGTAACTGTGAGAGAGAAGAGGAGGGTTTTGTGTGTGTGTGTGTGTGTGTGTGTGTGTGTGTGTGTGTGTGTGTGTGTGTGTGATCACTGCCGAATGATTTGACCCACGAAAGATCTGAGAGACAAAAAGAAGACTGAAGAGGAACCAAGTGGTGCAGCGGAGGGTCAGTTTGGACAGGGAGGGAGGGAGGGAGGGAGGGAGGGAGTTGTGTGGTGGACGAAGAGGATTCGAACCCCGGCCGGGCGGGCTTTGGGGGAGGCCGGGTGGTTAGGGGGTGGTTGTCTGGCCAAGGAAAGAGCGGACTGGACTGAACAGTGAGCCATGGCGGTGGTGGTGACCAAACCGGGGATCTTCGGGGATGTACGACGTAAAATGAAAGGTAATGGACAGGTCTGAATGAATTAACTCACTCAGTACGGCCAGTCCTCTCTTCTCCTCTACACAGACCCCTAGGATGTCCAGTGGGTGTCTCAATGACCCAACCTTTTAGCTCCCGTCGTCAGAATTGTGGTATTCTTTGTCAACATTCACCTCTTCAGTATAAGAGCCTTCCACTTGCAATATTTTGATGGTGGTAATTGGGGTGAAACGCTGTTAACGTCGTCTCTTTCGCCGTTCGTATGGAGAGAGTGTTCATAACCAAACGATGCGGATTTTTTTTTATGGATGAAACAGTTTCTTAAAGGAGCTGCTTTTGTCGGGCTAAAAATGATAACAACAGAACCTGTACGTCGGTGTTTTGCGTATGAACTGGTTTGTGTTTTCTTTTCGTCCCATTCTTCGGCAGTGTGGAATCAGCCGTGGTTATTTAAAGAGGCGACAACATCTATCAGTGGAAGTATCATTCATATGCTTCTGCCGAGTGATTATTCATTGAATTATTAATTTTCAAAGAGGCGACAACACCTAAAGAAGCCGTTGTTTCTTTGCTTCAGTTACACCCCCCGCACCCCCCTCACACACACACGCACTCACACACACACACACAACACACACGCACACCTTTTTATATAAAAATATTTATGGACGTGTTGATTGTTGAAATACATCATTCCTGAATCGCATGGCAGACAGAAATGAATGTCGACGAATCTCCTCTGCGTTTCGATTCAGAAATATCACGCAGTGCCGTTCGGCAGGGATGTTTATGTGAGTGAATTGTTGTTCAATCTGTCGAGATTTCTAATGTGTGTTTGTGTGTGTATTTGTGTGTGTGTGTGTTGCTCTGTGTGTGTGTTGCTCTGTGTGTGTGTGTGTGTGTGTGTGTGTGTGTGTGTGTGTGTGTGTGTGTGTGTGTGTGTGTGTGTGTTTCTGTGTGTG
>NC_134899.1:10096610-10119110 GCF_041734735.1 Babylonia areolata
GAGACAGAGAGAGACAGAGACAGAGAGGGAGAGAGAGAGAGAGAGAGAGAGAGAGAGAGATTCAAAAACTTTATTACTCAAGGATAAAGATTTTTTGGCATTGCCTAGTCTTCCAATCTGTCCTTGTGACAACAAAAGCAGTAACGATAAGATACAACAATAATAACGATGGTAAATACTACTACTACTACTACCACTACCACTACCACTACTACTACTACTACTACTAATGATAATTATAATACTAATCAACGGACCATCATCATCATAAAAATATAATGAAGGGAACACTGTCATACACTCACACCCACCCACCCACACACATATGCACACACTCATCCCCAAACACACACACCCTTACGCTTATACATATTTGCACATCTAACCACATGCATGCATATGTCTACATGTAGATACAGAATTGTATGCATATGCATACATAAACATAATTAGGTATCATATCGTATTGTAATACATTACAGATCATATTGTATAGTACCATAGCAGATATTGAAAAAAAGAAAAGAAAAAAAAAATCAAGAAGTAAAGGGGTTATTAGAGAGAGAGAGAGAGAGAGAGAGAGAGAGAGAGAGAGAGAGAGAGAGAGAGAGAGAGAGAGAGAGAGAGAGAGGGGGGCTGTCCTGTGTGGAGGAATGCTGAACTTCAGTTTCAGAGAATCGGGGTTCGTTTATTGGTTCGTTTATTTATTTATTTATTTATAGTCTGTTCATCTAAGATGAGGAGGAGGAAGGTGGCAGAATGGTTAAGACGCTCAGCTGCCAATACACAGAGTCCGTGAGGGTGTGGGTTCGAATCCCGCTCTCGCCCTTTCTCCTAAGTTTGACTGGAAAATCAAACTGAGCGTCTAGTCTTTCGGATGAGACGATAAACCGAGGTCCCGTGTGCAGCACGCACTTGGCGCACTGAAAAAGAACCCATGGCAACGAGAGTGTTGTCCTCTGGCGAAATTACGTAAAATGAAATCCCCTTTCATAGGTACACAAATATGTAAGCATGCACTCAAGGCCTGACTAAGCGCGTTGGGTTATGCTGCTGGTCAGGCATCTGCTCAACAGATGTGGTGTAGCGTGTATGGATTTGTCCGAACGCAGTGACGCCTCCTTGGGAAAGTGAAACTGAAACTGAAACTCATCTAAGATGATGATATTAGACTGAAAATAAATGATATTATTATTATCATCATCATTTGGATTATTATCATTTCTATCATAATGATAATTGTTATTATAAATAATTAGAAATCGACATTTCTGTATATTGGAATGAAAAGGGGGGCGGCTGAGGTGGAGGGGAGGGGCGGGAGCGAGGGGGGGGCGGGGGGGGGGGGGGGGCAAGGAGGAGGGGACTAAGGAAGGAAGAGAGACAGACAGACAGACAGACACACACAGAGAGAGAGAGAGAGAGAGAGAGAGAGAACAGAATGGAATGTGGAAAAGATAGAGTACAAAATCTAAAATGGAGAGGGTGAGTGTCAGTGACTGGAGAAAGAAAAAAACATAATATTGGAAGGGTGTGAAACATAATACCATCAGGGGATCGGGGCGGGGTCACGAAGATAATATGTTTACATGTCTATGGGTAGGTTGGAAGACAGGAGAGGAACTCCCCTCTCCCCCCCTCCCTCCGTTCCGTCCGTCCCCCCTCCCATGCAGATATCACACCCACCACAACCACCACACCCCACCCACCACCTCACCCCACCACATCCACAACACCCCACCACACCCACCACACCACACCCCACCACACAACACCCCCACCACACCCAACCCCACCCACCCCCATCACCCCCACACCACACCCCTACCCCACCCCACCCCACCCTTACCACGCTCTTCGTTCCAATACAAGAGTTGGCCTCAGAGGAACGAATGCTGTGATTATCCTTGCTTCCCGTTTCTTTCTGTTTTTTCCAGCCCAGTATAGTAGGGGTTATATAAGTGAATGCATGTCGCGCCGACTTCAACTTTGTGATCAAGAAAACAATGCGAGGGTTGACTCCGGGGGGCGAACGGCCTTTCTGGGCTTCCCGCGTGAGCTGGACGACTGGAGGGGCGGGGGTGGGGGTGGGGGTGGGGGGGGGGGGGGGGGGGGGTGGTTTGGGGGGTGGGGGTGGGGGTGGGGGGCGGAAGTGGTGAGATCAGGGAAGCGAGCGTTAACGCGCGTAAATCCCTGTACATACCGTATGTTTTCATGGTATGCTTCATGGCATGCTTCATGGCATGTCGGCCAGACCTGTTTGGATTACCCCCACATGACCGACCGACCAACCAACCAGCGCGGATCAGATCACTGGAATCTGTTAATTCTCTGCCGGGGTCGTGGTGGTGGTGGTGCTGGTGGTAGTGGTGGTGGTGGTGCTGGTTCTCCCCATCTGGAAAACACCGAATACTTCGTCTCGCCACCTCCTTTCCCATGTGTTTCATATATCAGAGGGTGAAACGATAACTGATAAAAGTGTCATAGCCTTTTACGGCCAGTGAATTGATCCTTTTCACTGACGGGCGCAATAGCCGAGTGGTTAAAAAAAAAAAAAAAAAAAAAAAAAAAAAAAAAAAATGTGCGTGCACTGTTTTCTGTCTTTTTCTTTATATATAATGTCTTTATAAATAGTGTGTGTGTGTGTGTGTGTGTGTGTGTGTGTGTGTGCGTGTGTGTGTGTGTGTGTGTGTGTGTGTGCTGCAGGAGAAGGTGCAGTCGCTGTGCTCGGAGTGTGACGACCTCCGCATCCGAGCCAAGACCAGCGAGGACGCTCTGCAGAGGGATTCGGACGTCAAGGTGCAGGTACGCTGCCTTCCGCCCCTCCTCCCCCTCCTCCCCGCCCTCCTCCTCCTCCTCCTCCTCCCCGCCCGTCATTGGCCTTGCGGTCCTTTTGACACGGGTGACTGCGTCAACATATTTTCACTGCACAACAAAACATTAGAATGAACGAAATGAAAATTATTAGTGAAAGCAAATAACCGGAGGTATCTGAGAGGGAATGAATGAATGAATGAATGAATGAATGAATGAATCTTTATTTTCCAACGGTGAAGATATTAGCACTTTGGCCGACTTACACATCTGCCGTTGTTCTAAGAGACACACAAACATGTGCGCATATAAATGTAGTTATACTTAATACTTAATACATGCATAATGTACGAGTATAACACAGCGTCACACTGAGAGACACAACATCGCTCACATCTGTACGGAACGAAAGCGAGTAACACACACACGCACACACACACACACACTAACACACACACCCACACCCCCACACCAAGGGAAAAACAACAACAAAACCCTAGCACTGGGAGACAGGGAGTGAAGGGGAGGGGAGAGGGGGGTAATGAAAGGGAAGTACAGTAGCCTCTTCCTTCTCTTCCTTCTCCTCCTGCTTATTCTTCTACCAACTTTTTTTTTTTTTTCTTCTTTTTTTTTTCCCATGTCACAAATCTACTATAACTCACATGGGAGTCGGTTTGGTCTTCGTTTCCAGATCTGAACCACACACACACACACACACACACACACACACACACAAGTACTACAGGGAGCACTCACGTAGAGATATAATCATTTTCATGTTGTGATGTACCCCCCTCCCCCCCCCCCCTCCACACACACACAACACACCCACTGTGATTTTATCGGTCTGTCAGACGCACGTGCGCACCGCATTCATTTTAAGACCCCGTTCTTCCCCAACACGCCTTTAGTAGCTAGGGGAAGCGAGAGGAGGGGGCGTGTACTGAGTTTTAAGCCAATCTGCTGGTTTATTGGGTCCACACACACACACAGACACGCGCGCACGCATGCACGCACGCACGCATTTTTTTCGGTATATATATATATATATATATATATATATATATATATATATATATATATATATATATATATATATATATATTGTATTTGTATTTCTTTTTTATCACAACAGATTACTCTGTGTGAAATTCGGGCTGCTCTCCCCATGGAGAGCGCGTCGCTACACTACAGCGCCACCTTTTTTTTCTTTCCTGCGTGCAGTTTTATTTGTTTTTCCTATCGAAGTGGATTTTTTACTACAGAATTTTGTCAGGAACAACCCTTGTGTTGCCGTGGGTTCTTTTACGTGCGCTAAGTGCATGCTGCACACGGGACCTCAGTTTATCGTCTCATCCGAATGACTAGCGTCCAGACCACCACTCAAGATCTAGTGGAGGGGGGGGGGGGAAATATCGGTGGCTGAGCCGTGATTCGAACCTGCGCGCTCAGATTCTCTCGCTTCCAAGGTGGACGCGTCACTACATCACTACACACACACACACACACACACACACACACACACATATATATATATATGTATATATATATATATATATATATATATATATATATATATAGTTGACAACGCTCTGTCTTTTAGAATGGAAATGTGCTGGCTTCGAAAGGCACTGAATTATTCATAACTCGAATTTTGCTTACTTACGAGTTTCTGAAAACTTGTTGGCGCAGACAATGCATTGTCACACTGCGGACGTCGGTTACATATTTTGTGACTGTGAATACATTATGAACTGGTGGGGGGGGGGGGGGGGACACACACACACGCATAACATTCTACTGCCTTGACTGAAAAAATAAAAGAAATCAGCCGTAAGAGTCTAGCCAAGTATTGAATTCACATTTCTAAATGGACATGAAATCAAACGAACAAAAGATGTTGACGAAGTCAGTCAGTCGCTTTGCAACTTTTTTTTTTTTTTTTTTTTTTAACCTATGTGGGTTTTCTTTTTCCGGGTGTGTGTGTGTGTGTGTGTGTGTGTGTGTGTGTGTGTGTGTGAGAGAGAGAGAGAGAGAGAGAGAGAGAGAGAGAGAGAGAGAGAGAAATTTGCTGTAATCGGAGGCAGCAGAAATACAATAAATCAGTAAATATTGAAAAAGAGAGAGAGAGAAAAAAAACACATAAAAACAACAACAACAAAAAGCAAAAACCGAAAACATGATCGTACAGCGCACAAGCAAACACACACACACAAACACACACACACATTATACAAAGTCTAATTTTAATATATTCTTTGTTTATAATTCTTAGTATAGTAGCCGCAGTTGTAGTATTTTTCAATACCTATCATGAGTTAGAAATGATAATGTATTGCTTGACCACTTTCTGCTGACGGAGAAATGATGATGTATTGTTCGAGCTCTTTCTGCTGACGGAGAAATGATAATGTATTGTTTGACCTCTTTCTGCTGACGGAGAAATGATAATGTATTGTTTGATCTCTTTCTGCTGACGGAGAAAATTAATGAGGATGTATTGTTTGACCTCTTTCTGCTGACGGAGAAATGATAATGTATTGTTTGACCTCTTTCTGCTGACGGAGAAATGACGATGTATTGTTCGATCTCTTTCTGCTGACGGAGAAATGATGATGTATTGTTCGACCTCTTTCTGCTGACGGAGAAATGATAATGTATTGTTTGATCTCTTTCTGCTGACGGAGAAATGATGATGTATTGTTTGACCTCTTTCTGCTGACGGAGAAATGATAATGTATTGTTTGACCTCTTTCTGCTGACGGAGAAATGATGATGTATTGTTTGACCTCTTTCTGCTGACGGCAGCTGGCCCTGACGCCGTACCTTCACCTGCCCCAAGAGATCGAGAGCCTGAAGACGGTGATCGACATGAGGACTGAGGAGATCCAGAAGCTGAAACGGCAGAACATGGACCTCGTCAAACAGGTAGCTGGGTGTTTTGCTTCTCTCTGCAAACAGCTCTGACGTGCTGACTCTCCCAGCGCACATACATACATACATCTGTCAGCCACCCCATCCATAGACACCTCCACCAAACACATAAAGAAACACCCTCACTCATACAGGCAACACTGACACATACACAGCCAACAAATGCGGACACACCTCACACATGCAGGAAACTTCCAAGTGCATACAGACGCCCACCCCCTAGACACTCAATCCGCACACACCATCCACACCCATACAGACAGACAGACACACCCCACCCACAGACGCCTGATCCACATATGCACCCCACCCCCGACACAGACACCCCGCACCCGACACAGACACCCCACACGCCACACAGAAATCCCACACAGACACCCCACACCCCACACCCGACACAGACACCCCACACCCCACACAGAAATCCCACACAGACACCCCGCACCCCACACCCGACACAGACACCCCACACAGAAATCCCACACAGACACCCCGCACCCACACCCGACACAGACACCCCACACAGAAATCCCACACAGACACCCCACACCCCACACAGATATCCCACACAGACACCACACACCCTACACAGACACCCCACACCCCACACAGACATCCCACACAGACACCACACACCCTACACAGACACCCCACACCCCACACAGACATCCCACACAGACACCACACACCCTACACAGACACCACACACCCTACACAGACACCCCACACAGACACCACACACCCTGCACAGACACCCCACACCCCACACAGACACCACACACCCTACACAGACACCCCACACCCCACACAGACACCCCACACAGACATCCCACACAGACACCACACACCCTACACAGACACCCCACACCCCACACAGACACCCCACACAGACATCCCACACAGACACCCCACACCCCACACCCGACACAGACACCCCACACCCCACACAGAAATCCCACACAGACACCCCGCACCCACACCCGACACAGACACCCCACACCCCACACAGAAATCCCACACAGACACCCCACACCCCACACAGACATCCCACACAGACACCACACACCCTACACAGACACCCCACACAGACACCCCACACAGACACCACACACCCTACACAGACACCCCACACAGACACCACACACCCTACACAGACACCCCACACCCCACACAGACACCACACAGAGACACCACACACCCTACACAGACACCCCACACAGACACCCCACACAGACACCACACAGAGACACCACACACCCTACACAGACATCCCACACAGACACCACACACCCTACACAGACACCCCACACCCCACACAGACACCCAACACAGACACACAGACACCCCGCACCCCACACAGACACCCCACCCGACACAGACACCCCACACCCCACACAGACACCCCGCACCCCACACAGACATCCCACACAGACACCCCACACCCCACACAGACACCCCACCCGACACAGACACCCCACACAGACACCCCGCACCCCACACAGACACCACACCCGACACAGACACCCCACACCCCACACAGACACCCCACACCCCACACAGACACCACACCCGACACAGACACCTCACACAGACACCCCACACCCCACACAGACACCCCGCACCCCACACAGACACCACACCCGACACAGACACCCCACACCCCACACAGACACCCCACACCCCACACAGACACTACACCCGACACAGACACCCCACACCCCACACAGACACCACACCCGACACAGACACCCCACACCCCACACAGACACCTCACACAGACACCCCACCCCACACAGACACCCCACCCGACACAGACACCCCACACCCCACACAGACACCACACCCGACACAGACACCCCAAACCCCACACAGACACCTCACACAGACACCCCACACCCCACACAGACACCCCACACCCCACACAGACACCTCACACAGACACCCCACACCCCACACAGACACCACACCCGACACAGACACCCCACACCCCACACAGACACCCCACCCGACACAGACACCCCACACCCCACACAGACACCACACCCGACACAGACACCTCACACGGACATCCCACACAGACACCCCACACCCGACACAGACATCCCACACCCCACACAGACACCACACCCGACACAGACACCCCACACCCCACACAGACACCACACCCGACACAGACACCCCACACCCCACACAGACACCACACCCGACACAGACACCTCACACAGACACCCCACACCCCACACAGACACCCCACCCGACACAGACACCCCACACCCCACACAGACACCCCACACCCCACACAGACACCACACCCGACACAGACACCTCACACAGACACCACACCCGACACAGACATCTCACACAGACACCCCACACCCGACACAGACCCCACACCCGACACATACACCCCACACAGACCCCACACCCGACACATACACCCCACACCCGACACAGACACCCCACACAGACCCCACACCCGACACATACACCCCACACCCGACACCGACACCCCACACAGACACCCCACACCCGACACAGACACCCCACACCGACTCCACACCCGACACAGACACCCCACACCCGACACAGACACCCCACACCCGACACAGACACCCCACACCCGACACAGACACCCCACACCCCACAGAGACCCCACACCCCACACCCACAGTAGAAAGAGACAGTGGGAGAGCGTGTGCTCGAGTCCACGGAAATAAATAATTTACGTGTGCTTGTGCGTGTGCGTGTGTGTGTGCGTGTGTGTGTGTGTGTGTGTGTGTGTGTCCAGCTGGAAGAGCTACCTATTGCCCAGGAGAAAGTGGTGTCCCTGAAGCAGAAGGTGGAGAATCTACAGGCCATAATCAACATCAAAACGGACCACGAAAAGTAATTAACCTCTCCCCCCCCCCCCCCCCCCCTCACTCTCTCTCTCTCTGTCTCCTTATCTTTCTGTTTATACTTCCACTCAGGTTATTGTAATCGATGACTTTTAGCATTGTGTGTTCAACGAAGAAAAAAGGGTGGGTGGATGGGTGGGTGGAAGTGATTCTGGATCCGTTAGGAAAACAGCCTTAGGGAAAAACAACATAAAAAAACAACAACAAAACCGAACAACAACAACAACAACACGAACAATATTATATTATGCATCGAGGCAAGCGTGCGTTTGTTTTGTATTATACATTAAAAAAAAAGTCTTGAATATAAGCTTGTTTGTGTTTTCACAGTCATTTCTTCTGTCATTGCTGTTGTACATGTCATAATATGATCGATATAAGGACAAGTCTGGATTTTTTTGTTTTTTTTTTTTTATTTACCTGCTGAATCGGTATATTGAATCGGTACCTGTTTTTTTCTGTCATCGATACTGGGACTGAAGAGATAAAAACAACCACCTACCCACCCACCCACATACGAAGTGACCTCCCCTCGTGCAGTCAAAATCATTCTTAGGTTGAAAGAGCATGCTTAAATAATTGGTTAAAATTTTTGTTAGTAGTCTTTGAAAGAAAAGACAAAGCAGAAAAAAAACAACATAGAATGAAACCCTGTGTGTGTGTGTGTGTGTGTGTGTGCGCGCACAACAGGCAACTGCACGAAAAATGCCAAGTGCTGATGCGCAAGTACGACCGCGAGTCACGCGCCAAGAAGCGCCTGTCCATGGACTACGAGCAGGTGGTGTGGCGCATGTCGCAGTCGGCTGACCTGGGCGGGTCCAGCGAGAGCGTCGGCGCCGGCGCCAGTCCCCGACAGCTGTCCCGCTCCCCGAGCCGGGGCTCCCAGCACAGCCCCCACGGGGCCAGCCCCGTCCGCAGCCTCAGCTCCTCCTCGGGGCAGGGCGCCGACAGCAACGGAGGCGGGGTAGGGGTGGTCCGGAGACAGCGCAAGACCTCCGGAGGAGGGGGTGAGGAGGCGGACCAGAGGCGGCGCGCCAACACCTTCTCCTCAGACACGCCCAGACACCGACATGTCAAGCGAGACGACGGGGATGGTGACGACGGGCTGAGTGGACCGGCATCCTTGGGCTACGTCTCCACCACCTCCTCCTCCTCCACGGGCAAGCGCCGCGTGCTGTCCAAGTCTGGCGACTACAGCGAGTTGGTCAGCGTCGCTGCTGCCCGGGAGCGGGAGCGGCGCGAGCGTGAGCGTGAGCGTGAGCAGCACGAGGAGTCGTTCAGCTCGGGCCACGAGTCCGGGGACACGTCGGACTTTTTCTCCAGCCTGGAGAGCAACGTGATCCTGGAGACGGCCCAGGGCGTGTCCTTCCAGCTGCTGGACAAGGCGGAGGCGGGTGGGGGTGGGGGTGGGGGTGCCCCTCCTCCTTCCTACCCTCAGCCTACCCCTGCCCAGGACGAGGTGTTCGCGGAGGAGATGGTGGTGCTGCACGCCATCCAGGACATGTCCCCCCCAGAGGAGGTCACCACTTCCTCCTCCTCCTCCTCCCACACCATCACCACCACTACCACCACCACCCCCACACAAGTCAAGGACACCGACAGGCAGGCGGAGGTCACGGTCGTTGTGACCACGGCGTCCTCTCAGTGAAGTGGGAGTGACTGGAGGGACAGGTTGGCTGGGTTGGCTGGGTGTGTGGGAGGGGGGCTTCCCCTCCCCCACCACCTGGTGGTGATTTCGCGCCACAAGAAACGGTGTCTCTGGACGATTTTCTCTCTCACTTTCGCTCTCTCTCTCTCTCTCTCTCTGTCTGTGACATGTTAACGAATGTGTTTATCAAAGGTAAAAAAAAAATAATGTGTTCATGCATTGGAGTTTTGATGCACTTTTTGATTAATGAAATCCGGGTTGGTTGTTTTGTTTTTTTTTTTGTTTTTTTTTTTTGTTTTTTTCTAGTACTGCCAGGCTTCAGAAGCCAAAGCAAGTAGTGGTCGAGAGGTCGGATTTTTTTTTTTTTTTTTTTTTTTTTCCTGTCAGGCACGGAGCACACAACACGCTCGTTCACGGACACTGCTTTGAGGCACACAGCGCAAGGGACGCAACCTCCTTTTCTTTTCTGTCGGAAATTGAGGAAGCGGTGCACGTTCTTGCGTATCTTCTTTCGACTTCTTTTTCGACCAAAGCAGGCTGTGAAGCCAGCCGGTTATATTTTGGGTTTTCCCCTCCAGTTGGGTCATGAAAATGCCAAAGAAGAAAAAAAAATGTTGTTTTCCAGAGATAGTTGCACAAGCGCGGTGTTTGCGACACAAAATGTCACATAAGTTCTGACACAGATTAGACCAGTTTATCCGCACACACTATTTTTTCGCATGGATATCCGAGGACGTCCATAATTGTCCCGTAGTCATCTGCATGTCTTGGCACAAAGAAGTCGGCTCTGCTTACTCTATGAACTTTACATGAACTTCTCAGTAAAAAAAAAAAAAAAAAATAAAATAAAATGGCATAAAATAAAATGATTACAATATATTATTGAATACCATTTCGAAGAAAATATGAAGATAGTCTGTTGTTGGTTTGTTTTCTTTTTTTCTTTTTTTTATGTTAAGGAAACGCGGGCAATTACGGAGGCTGTAGTGAACCCAAACAGAATAGCGACTAACCCTGAAATTAACTGAACACGAGGTACAGAATGTCATAGTTTTTTTAGTGTCAAGTGTTCATGATCATCGATTTTCGAGGAGTGCAGAAGAATCTTGAAATATATCCCCAATGTTTTTGACATTATCTGTTCTAATGGGTCATATTTCCTGCCAAAGTTCTTCTACTCCTTCGTATAGTGATGCACCATCTGCTTCCAAAAACCTTTCGCCGTTCATTCAATAAAATTAGATATAGATTTTGTTTTTTCTCTCGCTCTCATTCGTGTCAGTACTTTGGTGCTACTGCGATGACAACCACTTTATACGTGGCACAACTATTTGGCTTTTTCGTGTTCCTGTAACTTCCGGCACACATTGATATTATCTTCGTCATTTTTTTTTTCCACGTCGTTCCTTTGTCACCATCAATTACCATTCCAAAGTCATTGCCTGTATATACATGTAAAACGAAGAGAAATCGGTGTTTGGAGAGTATGAGAAAAAAACAACCCAAAACCCACAAAACAACAACAAAAAAAACAACGTCTTTGATGTATACGTACCCTTTTATTTTCTTGATTATCATTAGAGATCTCGCTGTTAATTTTCACAACACGCTCGCAGTGCTGTGAGAAAGAAGTTTGCAATTTTCAGTGACGATGTTTTTGTGTGAATTTCTTTAGGGATATTTCGGTTTGCACGAAACGGGCTTATCCTCTTGAGAAGTATTCGAAAAATTGTGGCGTTGTATGCGTGATATATATATATATATATATCAAAGACGAAGGAAGATGAGCAAAGTGTACAGACAAAATAAAGCTTGAAAGAATGTGCCCAGTGGACTGGACTGGACAGGACAGTTGAAGCGAACTGAAGATGAAATATTGAGTGCGGATGTACCGTGTGATTGGGTGCAGCCATACTCTGTCCTTAAACTAAGTTCAGATGTAAAAACTGACTGAAAGAGGTAACTTGGACAGACGAGATGTGACAAAACGATGTACGTTTTTTGTGTTTTTTTTTTTTTTGTTTTTTTTAATGTAAGCGCTGCATCGTGCACCGACGTTCCTCCACCCACACTCCATCCCTCCACCCACACCACCACCCCCATCCCCCAAGGTGTGAATATTATGGAATAGAAATTGCTTTTGTTATTGTCTGTGATATGTAACATATTTCTTGCAATAGTTCTGTCTCGCGGTGTAAGTCAGTCTGAACACGTCTTTCATCCAGCCCCAATTCCACCTTTTTTTTTTGTGTTTTTTTTTTTGCTCTATCGAAAACCATCGGTTAATTCACGCTCAGTACTGGGTTTATCGAATGTAATGTATTTAGAATGCGCAAGCTTTTTTTTTTTTTCTAGGCGAATTTCTTGGTGACTGAATTTTGACCGATCTTTTAGGGAGAGAAGGAAAAAGAGACAGGGTGTGATGGGTATGGGATGTTTTTGATGGCATTTTGCCATGTTTTGTTTTTTTCTCTTCTTCTTCTTCTTCTTCCAGATTTTCAACGTTTACAGTTTTGACTGTATTTTTAACTATCGGACAAGAACACATGTTCAACCCCCCCGAATGCTGTATTTGATCTGGTCGTGTTTTTTTTTTTTTCCTTAGAGGAAAAAAAACAAACAGAAAAAAAAACACGTCGTGGCTGCGTAGATTTCACTGGGACGTACCAGATGTTAGTTTATGACAGGAATGATTATTTGTTTAATGTGTACACAAATGAAGCAAGGCCCTTGACCTCGTTGGGGAGCCACAGGGAGGACACATTGTGCACAGGCATTAGTAAAAAAAACAAAAAAAAACTGGCTTTACCAAGTTTCTTCCAAAAGCCACCCCCGCCCCTCCCCGACCCCCCCCCCCCCCCCGACCCCCCTCCCTGTCCTCACATTTACCCCAACTACCACCACCCTCGCACACGCACGCACACACACACACACACACACACACACACATACACATACACATACAAAATGCACACAAAGTGGTACACTCACTGTTTCTTTGATGTTCGGAGTCTGCCTGATTGTACAGAGATTTGTGTCATTAAAAAAAAAACAACAACTACAGGTGTGAAGTCACCAGTGTTGGTCGTGGAGGAGTCCTTTGATGTTTGTTTTGGTGGATCAACATCAAGTGTGTGCGTGCGTGCGTGTGTCTAAACAGCCTTCCAGTCAGCTACAACACACACACACACACACACACACACAATAATGATAATAATAATGAACACTTGTTGAGCACTTTCCTCCCTTAAAGGGAGCTCAAAGCGCTTTATAAGAAACATGAAAAGTTCTAAAGCATAAAAGCTTAAAACCGATTCAGACTACGAGTATTACATTTCTTTTGCGCGCGCGCGCGCGCGCGCACGCACACACACACACACACACGTCCCTCCCTACCTACTTACATACATGCATGTATATTATGCATATCGTATTGTATTGTATTACTCTTTTTGTCACAACAGAAAATCGGACTACTCTCCCAGGGGAGAGCGCGTCGCTATACTGAGAGCGCCACTTTTTTTTCTGCCTGCAGTTGGGTTTTTGTTGTTGTTGTTGTTGTTGTTTTCCTACTGAAGTGGATTTTTCTACAGAATTTTGCCAGGGACAACCCTTTTGTCGCCGTGGGTTCTTTTACGTGCGCTAAGTGCATGCTGCACACGGGACCTGGGTTTATCGTCTCATCCGAATGACTTGCGTCCAGAATACCACTCAAGGTCCTAGTTGAGGGTGGAAAAAATACTAGCGACTCTGCCGGGATTCGAACCAGCGCGCTCAGATTCTCTCGCTTCCAAGGCGGACGTGTTACCTCTAGGCCATCAGTCCACTCTATGGAGAGAGAGAGAGAGAGAGAGAGAGAGAGAGAGAGAGCATTCAGCAAACTCAACGAAGTCTGGACTGTCTGCTGTGTGGGCGTGCAAAGACCTGCAAGTCATGTCCATCACGTTGTTGGACACACAGTCAGAAGAAGAAGAAGAAAAAAAAGCGGAGGAATAAAAAAAAAAAAAGAGCAAAAAACAAAAAACATTCATACTTGTTGCACGTTTCAAAAAGTGTTTTTAATTAATTAATCTGGATAATTTCTAACAATGTGGCAGCACTCTTAAGTCTTTTTTGGCGAGAAAAGAGACTGTTTTTCATTCATTTAACTCACTCAGTACGGCCAGTACACAGACCCCTCGGATGTCCAGTGGGTGTCTGAATGACCCAACCTTTAGCTTCCGTCGTCAGAATAATTTATTTTGTGGTATTCTTTGTCAACATTCACCTCTTCAGTATAAGAGCCTTCCGCTTGCAATATTTTGATGATGGTAATTGGGATGAAACGCTGTTAACGTCGTCTCTTTCGCCGTTCGTATGGAGAGAGTCAACTGTCTCCTTTAAAATAAAATTTAAAAAAAAAAAAAAAAAAAAAGACAGAAAGAAAGAAAAAGAAAACCTGTCTCCTTTTCTTTCTTTCTTTCTCCTTGCTTCCTTAATTAACTCTCTCCATACGAACGGCGAAAGAGACGACGTTGACAGCGTTTCACCCCAATTACCATCATCAAAACATTGCAAGCGGAAGGCTCTTATACTGAAGAGGTGAATGTTGACAAAGAATACCACAATTCTGACGACGGAAGCTAAAGGTTGGGTCATTCACACACCCACTGGACATCCGAGGGGTCTGTGTAGAGGAGAAGAGAGGACTGGCCGTACTGAGTGAGTTAACAGTTGACACAACGGGGCACTTTCTCTCGCATCCCGGGGAAGATGAAGTGACGGCAAGTCAACAGAAAAGCGAATCAAAGTGGCTGTGAGGAAACGGAAATGAATTCAATCATCAGACACCCGCAAAGAAAACACAACAGAAAACTGAATACAGTTTCAGTTTCAGTAGCTCAAGGAGGCGTCACTGGGGTTCGGACAAATCCATATACGCTACACCACATCTGCCAAGCAGATGCCTGACCAGCAGCGTAACCCAACGCGCTTAGTCAGGCCTTGAGAAAAAAAAAGGTGAATAAATAATAGATAAGCGTACATAAATCAGTAAATAAATAGATAAATAAATAAATAATAATTATAATATAAAAATGTAGTAGTAGTAGTAGTAGTAGTAGTAGTAGTAGTAGTAGTAGTAATGATAATAAAGACAACAATGATGATAAAATAAGCAAATAAATGTAAAACCTGAAGACACACATTCACACATACACCCACACATGCATAACAGATATGCACCAAACATGCAGTTTCACAGATATGAAAGCACAGTCAAATACATATAAACGTACATGAGCTCCAACACACACACACACACACACACACACACAAACACACATTACCCTGCACCTCCTCTACCCCCCTCCTCCACACACTCATTTCTAGTCTATGTATCGCAGCTTCCACGGCACACACACACACACACACACACACACACACACACACACACACACATGCATAACAGATATGCACCAAACATGCAGAAATGTGAAAAGGGGAAACAAACTTCGAAAAGCGACAACAAACAAACAAATCAATCAATCAGAAATCGAAAACAAACTATGAAAGGCGCAACAGCCGAATGGTTAAAGCGTTGGACTTTCAATCTGAGGGTCCCGGGTTCGAATCTCCGCGACGGCGCCTGGTGGGTAAAGGGTGGAGATTTTTCCATGTGTGCAGACCTGCTAGTGCCTGAACCCCCTTCGTGTGTACACGCAAGCTAAAGATCAAATACGCACGTTAAAGATCCTGTAATCCATGTCAGCGTTCGGTGGGTTATGGAATCAAGTAAATACCCAGCATGCACACCCCCGAAAGCGGAGTATGGCTGCCTACATGGCGGGGTAAAAACGGTCATACAAGTAAAAGCCCACTCGTGTGCATACGAGTGAACGTGGGAGTTGCAGCCCACGAACGCAGAAGAAGAAGAAGCAGGAAACAAACTACCAGACAGCTGAAACAAGCAATCAGAACCCTGAAACAAGACTCACGAAATCGGAAACAAAACCCCCAGAAAATTAAAAAAGACAAGCTGATACAGACGAAACAATACGAAAAAAGTGAAAGCTTCCAGGTGGACTGAAACAAGCCAACGGAGAATCATCACCAACCACCAGAAAAAAAAAAGAAAAAAAAAAAAAAAAAAAAAAAAAAAAAAAAAAGAAACAAGCAGAAAGTCAAAACCAACCCACCTTAGAAAACCAACTGAAATTCGTACCCAAAAAGAATCACTCGAAACAAGGGTGCAGGTGTACCCTACTCATCCTTAGTGCCAGTCCAACACGTCCACGTGTACTGACATTAATTAATCACTCAGTCAATTACTGGTACCCTCGCTTCTCATGGTAAACAGTTCATTGCGAAACATTCCTCTTTTTTTCTCTCCTCTTTCTCGTAAAGTTTCAGTTTCAGTTTCAGTAGCTCAAGGAGGCGTCACTGCGTTCGGACAAATCCATATACGCTACACTACATCTGCCAAGCAGATGCTTGACCAGCAGCTTAACCCAACGCACTTAGTCAGGCCTTGAGAAAAAAAAGGTGAATAAATAATTAATAGATAAGCTTACACAAATAAATAAATAAATCATAATTATAATATAAAAAGGTAGTAGTAATAATAATAATAATATAATAACAATAATAAATAAATAAATAAATCGCAAAGTATATCATTTATGCAGTATACGGTTTCAAAAATAATTCATTAAAACAAAAACAAAAACAACAACAAACAAACAAAACATTCTTTTAACTCTCTCCATACGAACGGCGAAAGAGACGACGTTAACAGCGTTTCACCCCAATTACCATCATCAAAGTATTGCAAGCGGAAGGCTCTTATACTGAAGACGTGAATGTTGACAAAGAATACCACAATTCTGACGACGGAAGCTAAAGGTTGGGTCATTCAGACACCCACTGGACATCCGAGGGGTCTGTGTAGAGGAGAAGAGAGGACTGGCCGTACTGAGCGAGTTAAACCCCTAAGCCCTGGTGGCAATCAATGCAGAAAGGCCTCACCAATCTCGAAGAGACGCTTGCCCATAACAGTCAGAGATGAAACGGCACAGAAAGAAGGTCAAATTCTGACAGACATACAGGCCAACATCAGACTTCATCTGTGCAATGTGTTGGGACGGGAGACTACCATTCTGGAACAGGGCCTGTGAGGTATAATTATACCTTCCAAGCCCCTCTTTCAGCCTACACAGTCAATTCTGAAAACGCACCTTTTTCCGCAAAACATTTCTGTACTCAGCACGGTGGACAGTCCAAAGTCTGTTCGCCACATGGAGTTCTATGCCAGAGATATTTGTACTCACGTAATCCTGTTTTAGTGCAGTTGATATATTTAATGTGTCTGGGCGCGCGCGTGCGCGTGCATATGTGTGTGTGTGTGTGTGTGTGTGTGTGTGTGTGTGTGTGTGTGTGTGTGTGTGTGTGTGTGCGTGTGCGAGTGTGAGTGTGCGCGCGCATGTATGCGTGTGTCTAAAAAAAAAAAAAAAAAAAAAAAGAAGTGTTTTTAAAGGAATGTATTTCTTTTTAATCTAAGCATTATTTACTTGATATTTTTATTGTTTGGTGGATCATGCTTTTTATTATTTTTTTTTTTTTTGCTTTTTTTTTTCCATTCATTTTGTGAACGCATTGGATTGAGCTGTTGTAATGTTTTATGTTATGTTTATATCTGGCTCGATGATGTAACGAAGGCGCTTTGAGCAGCATTAGTACTGGATATCGCGCCATAGAAAAGTTATGAATTATTATTATTATTATTATTATTATTATTATTATTATTATTTAATGACTACCAAGTTAAACCGATCTCTCAGTCAAAGAAGGCTACTCACTTGAGTAACTTATCAGTTCCACGTGTTGCGCTTCTGTAAACAGCACACAGAGCCGCCACTGCAGCAGTGCAGACACTTCTCTCGTGTGTGGCCTCGCGGCTTCCCGATCCTACTGCAACGGAGCCAAGTTTCGTGTGGATGTGAATGGTGTGTAAACACAGACTCTGGCAGGTGCGTCGTGTGCATGACGTCAGTTTACTAGTATACCCATAAAGAACACTCACAAAATCAAAACGGATAAAAGAAGTTCTCTCTCTCTCTCTCTTTTATTATTATCTTTATTATTATTATTATTATTATTATTATTATTATTATTAAATGATAATATACAGACAACATTCAATGCTCAATCAGTTTATTTTCATAAAGGTTTCTGGGCTGTAAATACCAGGAGAGAAAAAGAGAGAACTCAAAACGCTGCTGTTTGTGTGTGTGTGTGTGTGTGTGTGTGTGTGTGTGTGTGTGTGTGTGTTTGTTTGTTGTTGTTGTTTTTGTTCTTTTTTTTTTTCTTTTTTTTTTTTTTATTGAATTGGATTAAGATTTTATGCATGGCCCTTTTCTTCCAGTTTCTCCTTGAGAGGGGGGAGAAAGACAAGACAGAACAAGACAAGACAAGACAATTTTTTTTTATTTCGAGGATAATAGATAAGCACTTGTGTGCTTTTTTTTTTTTTACATCCAGTCCCCGCCCTGAATAGGGTCTACACTACACAATATTTAATAAAAATGAAAGCATGGTGTTAGTAGACATACACAACAGAGGAAAAAAAAATCCATAAATCAAAACAAAACAAAACACACACACACACACACGAACACACACACACACACACGAACACACACACACACACACACACACACACACACACACACGGCATACAGGCACTAGCATGGTGTTAGCAGAGAGAGAGAGAGAGAGAGAGGCAGAAAGACAGAGGCGGGGTGGGGTAAAGGGGGGGGGGGGGGGGTGCGGCAGACGGAGGGACAGACCGACCTAAAATATCATGTTATACGTTACATGTTTGTAATCTGTTCAACAGAGCAGTCAATTTTTTTGTTTTGTTTTTTTTTTTGGTCCCAATTGAAGGGAGTGCACCGCTATTCGCTCCATTGCGACTAACTGACAGAGTTATTTCCCTTTAAACGGAAATGCACCTTCCAACACGCGCGGGTGTGGTGTGGTGTGGTGTGTGTGTGTGTGTGTGTGTGCGTGTGTGTGTGTGTGTGTGTGTGTCCGTGTGTGTCTGTATCTGTGTGTGTGTGTCCGTGTGTGTCTGTATCTGTGTGTGTGTCCGTGTGTGTCTGCCGGTATCTGTGTGTGTGTGTGTGTGTGTGTGTGTGTGTGTGTGTGTGTGTGTGTGTGTGTGTGTGTGTGCAGGGAAGTAAGGCGTAAGGATGTGTTTGTAGTGTGTGTGTGTGTGTGTGTGTGTGTGTGTGTGTGTGTGTGCGTGCGTGCGTGCGTGCGGACACGCGCGCCTGTTCGCACGCAAAGTGTGTGTGTATAAGCGTTCGTGTGTTCATGAATGTGTTAAGCGTGCGTTGGCAGATGTATAGCTGTGTGTGCATTTGTGTGAGTGCCAAGCATGTCCGCGTTTCTTCGTGCCTGTCGTGTGCACGCGTATGTGCTTGCGTGAAGCCATTCTTGAAGAGAGCATAATTATCAGCGAGCTGTGCTTCAATTCTGGGTCAGTCACACACACACACACACACACACACACACACACACACACACACACACACACACACACAGAGGCAAACACACTCACACACACATGCATACACACACACACACACACACACACACACACAGAGGCAAACACACTCACACACACATGCATACACACATGCATACATACACACACATACGCACCCACCCACCCACACACACACACACACACACACAGAGGCAAACACTCACACACACACACACACACACACACAGAAAGAGAGAGGCAAACGCAGAGGCAAACACACACACACACACACACACACACACACACACACACACACACAGAGGCAAACACACTCACACTGACTGACTGAAACCATTTATTGTCAGATTAACTGTTTGTTGTACTGACATTTTCGCAACCATTTGAATAAAATATTAACTGAGCAACACAAGGAAATTCTGATTTGAGGAAGGTATGATTTAAAAAACAAAACAAAAAAAAAAAAAAACACAAAAAAAAAACAAAAAAACACACACACAAACAAACAAACAAACATATTTAACAAATCAAGGTACCAAATTTCATTAATATCATTATCTCCAAAAAATATTCTAACGCACCCACATACTCACATACGTTTCTCCCCCACCCTCTCTCTACATACATCCATGCATGCACACAAATGCCCATTATAATTCCCCTACCTCATTCCCCTGCCCACTCACTCACACACACACACACACACACACACACACACACACACACACACACACACACACACATTCACACTGTCTCTCACTCTTTCTCATCAAATTAAGGTTTCGTAATGTAATCAAGACGACATATTACATGTTAGGGTCGAACAGTTCCACTAATTAGAATAATGGGAACTTTGCTCTACAAGTAAATCTGACGCTATCACCCAAAACGAAACACTATTTTGGATTAAATAAAACAGAGGGGAACCTCTGCAACAGAAAGGGGATGAAACAAATTAGAAAAACCGACCAATTGGATGGCTTTTAATTAGGTCAACTGCGGTTTTTGTCAGAGACCAACCATTTTCTTTGCTAGGGTGAAAAACGCTGGACATGACTAATGGAAGATTAAAGGATGTAATCATATCATGAAGGGGTTTGAAATGTAAATGTGTATCTGGACATTCGAGCAAAAAATGTGGGATGTCAAGGGTCTTACCACAAATACATAGTGGTGACGGTTTCAAAAATCTGCATAACCATGCATTAGTTCTTAGCCTGTGTGTCAAGTTTCTTGTGGAAATTGATCCTGGGGGGTTAGTGCCTTTTCTTGCTGGAAGAGAGAGATCCCACCAGAGCTTCTTTTTTGAGTTTTCTAAGAACTGTTTCTGTCTGAAATTCCAGATATATGTTGAGAGAATAGTACAAGCTTCAGAAACAGAAATAGGAATATTGTGATTGGTTGAATCTGAATTGTTCGATGCCGCTTCCTTGGCACAAAAATCGGCCATTTCGTTGCCACGAAGATTAGAATGTCCAGGAACCCACAAGAGTGAAATGTCGGAGCCTCGCATAATTAACTGGTGGATTAAATACAAAATTTCGTACATAATATCTGCTCGTTCAGATGAAGATTGATTATTTAAAGCCATCAATGCTGATTTTGAATCAGACAGTATAAGGATTTTTGCAGGCACAAGAGGCATATCACTAAAAAAGGTGAAAGCCATCAGAATTGCAAACAATTCAGCAGTAAAAATTGAACAACCTTTAGTTAAGTGGAATCTCTTTTTAATGTTAAGCTCGGGGATTACAAAAGCGGCTCCAACTTCAGAGTTACTACTAATTGATCCATCTGTGAAAACACGGAGGTAATATTTGAAACGTGTATTAATTAGTTCTTTGGCCCGAGAGGCAATAATGAGTGGACTGTCACTCTTTTTTAATTGTCCATATGTAAAAATAATATTTGCTTGCTCAGTCAGCCAAGGCGGATGAAAACAATGCGGAATTTTCGCAATCTGGGAAAGAGGCAGACTGCAACTCTCAAAGACTGACTTAGTAAAATCGAACAAGGACGTGTATACAGCTTTGTTACGAATTTCTCTACAGATGTACGTTTCTTCATCAATTTCAGAGACAACCGAATTTGGAACAGCTCTAGCCCTTACCATGTAGTTACAGGCACATAATTTCCTGTGTTCAGGTAATGGCAAAACACCAGCTTCTTTGTATGTTTTGTCGATTGAAGCCCATCGCGGTAACCCAAGTGCAATCTTAAAAGCTAAGGAATCAATACTTGTCAGTTTATGAAGATCAGAGTTTGAAGCAGTGAAATAGATTTCCTGACCATATGATATAATTGAGCGGACTAGTCCCATTGCAGCATTGATCAGATTATTGCCACAATTTATAACAGGGATTCCAGAAAGCACACGTAATAGAGCTATTTTCTTCCTCGCTTTCTCAATAAGGTAGTTTATATGCTTAGTCCAAAAAAGTTTATAATGGAAGATAACACCGAGAAATTTCACCTCTTTATTCGGATATATGATAGTATCATTTACCTGTATTTTAATAGCATCCCTACCTTCAAATTCAATCAACTTTTTAGTAAATATGACGAAAACAGTCTTTTCAGCAGACAGGAGAAAACCACTTTCTTTCATATATTCCACAATGTTGTCGATGGCATCTTGAAAATGCTTAATAATTTTATTT
>NC_134899.1:10124110-10144110 GCF_041734735.1 Babylonia areolata
CAAGTGGAGGGCTCTTATACTGAAGAGGTGAATGTTGACAAAGAATACCACAATTCTGACGACGGAAGCTAAAGGTTGGGTCGTTCAGACACCCACTGGACATCCGAGGGGTCTGTGCAGAGGAGAAGAGAGGACTGGCCGTACTGAGTGAGTTAAATCATTGCCCCGATGGTCGTAAGGCGATGGGATCATTGTACCTTTTAACTTTTGTTGTTGTTTTTTTTTCTTTTTTTGTGTGTGTGTTTTTTTGTTTTTTTTTTTCTTTTGTCTTGAATCTGAAGTGTGAAAATTGCGTGGAGAGGATAGGAGGGGAAGGAGGGAGGGAGGGAGGGAGAGAGAGACAGAGACAGAGAGAGAGAGACAGAGAGAGAGAGAGAGAGAGAGAGAGGGCGGGAGTATGCTGAAATAAATGGCCTCCAAAAACGAACCCTTCTCTTGACATAAACAACAAGGAGGTAAGCTTTCTCTTCTTGAAAATACCCCCCACCCCCACCCCCCTTTCCCCCAACTTTTCCCAGTTCCCTCCCTGACTACTCCCCCCCCTCTCGCTCTCTCACTCACTCTCTCCTACGCCCTCCCTCTCTCCATCCCTCCCTTTTCTTCTGAACAGACCCCCCCACCCCCACACACACACTACCCCTCCGCATTAGATAGGTTGCTGCCATTCCAACAAGATCGAACAGCTAGCTCCTTCCTCCCCCTTTTCCATCAATAACGAAGACGTCTATTATAAACTTTTTTCCCTACCACCCGCTTGGGAAACATTCGCTTCCAGATTAAAACAACCTCCACCCCCCCCCCCACCCCCCCAAAAAAAAAAGCCTGCAATACATGATCAATTGCACCTGGACGCGCTTCTTCAGTCGCCGCCCCCCATCCTCACCCCGACCCCACCCCCAACCCCCTTCCCCTTGCCCGCCCAACATCCCCCCTCCCCCCCACTACCACCCCAGTCCACCCCGCCCCGCAGTTAAAAACGTTAGTTCTTGTCGTCCGCAAAGTGAAGCGTAGCTCTTTATTGAGGAGTGGCCAGCTTGGTGATATTATTTTTCTTTGCCCATCCGAGGCGGAATATCAAATTGAAGGGGGAGGGGAGGTGGGGGGGGGGGGGGGGGGGGGGGAACTCTGGGGTTAGGGTCTGGCCAGGTCCCCTACCCCCTCCCCCCTCATCTCCCGACCCTCCTTTTTTTTTAATACAAAATAAATTAAATTAGATGGGCTAAAACTGAAATAGATGGGGTCTCCAACCCCCAAGCCCGTCTAAAAATACAGCGGAACGGAGCATGTTTTGCATCGACAAAATCAGGGGGGCATGGTTTGAACACTGGAAATCTCCAGTGATGTATCACGTATTCGATTATATTTGAATTTTATCAACTGTAACCCACTTGCGCGCGCGTAAGGTAAAAACAAAAACAAACAAACAAACAAACAAAAAAAACAAGAACAAAAAAACAACAACAAAAAAACCCAAAACGGAAAGAGATAGAAATTTACAGAAAGAGAGAGAGAGGGGGTCGTGGGGGGGGGGGGGGGAGAAAAGGAGACACGCACATAAATACATACATACATACACACGGAGGGAGAGAAAGAGAAAGAGACAGACAGACAGACAGACAGACACAAACATTCACAAAGAGAGAGACAGACAGACAGACAGACAGAGAGAGAGAGAGAGGGAGGGAGGGAGAGGGAGAGGGAGCCGTGATTCCCCCCCCCCACCCCACCCCCACCCCCCCTCAAAAAAAAAAAAAAGTTCATAAATCAATGTCTCACGCAAAGACAACCGAAAAAAGGAACTTCATTCACACTTGTATCAATTTGGTAATCGTTCCAATTTCCATATCAATGTTTTCCTGGCAGCGAAGAAGTATGATTGTGCAAAAAAAAAAGAAAGAAAAAAAAGGAAAATAACAAAAAAAAAAAAAAAAAAAAAAACAGATGCCGCGCAAGCCTTCAGGCCACTGGCTTCATGCTTCTTCAAGTCAGTAGAGGGGGGAAAGAACGCAACGTTCCTTTTTTTAAATTAACTCTCTCCATACGAACGGCGAAAGAGACGACGTTAACAGCGTTTCATCCCAACTACCATCATCAAAATATTGCAAGCGGAAGGCTCTTATACTGAAGAGGTGAATGTTGACAAAGAATACCACAATTCTGACGACGGAAGCTAAAGGTTGGGTCATTCAGACACCCACTGGACATCCGAGGGGTCTGTGTAGAGGAGAAGAGAGGACTGGCCGTACTGAGTAAGTTAAAACCAAATACGGCAGTGGAGAGGGTTGTAGGCAAATGGCATGGTCACCAGAATCTTTTTAATCCCATCTTGATCTTTTGTTGCTTACAACTCGGCAGACTATACAGTGCCATACTAGGGCTGGAAAAAAAAAGCAAAAAAAAAAGCAAGAACAACTGCAAATGCCGATGCTGTGAAACTGTACACAAACAAACAAACGAGAAAATAAAATTACGTAACATCCATGTACATAAACCTAGGACATTTCCCTGACGCAAGCTGACATTTTTGTCAATTTTTCATCAGAGGATTCTAAGAAAACATCTTACCTGAAGATAAGCATAATCATACATAACGCACAGCATTATACACACAACGACAGGCAAAACAAGATCGATAAATGCCAACGGGGACCAGGAAACCAGCCGGTTCTGTCCCCTCGACAGCAAAAAACAACAAACAAAACAAAAAAAACAACACAAAAAACACAAAAAAAACAACCGAACAACAAAAGAGAAAAAAAACAACCAACAACCAGCCAACAAATAACCTCACAAACAACGCACAGAGTTGTCAAACAAGCCTCCAGAAAACTATTCTTCACAAAACACTACATTGTTTTGTTTTTTTTGGTTGGGGGGGGGTGGTTTGTTGTTGTTGTTGTTGTTTTTTATGTTGACCTTACTTAAAACCCTCGTGCATTCATATTCTTTCACAAAAAGAAAGTCTTCCTTGCGTTCGGCTGTAAGCTGGAAGCGAATGCAAGACGTTTATATAAGACATATTGCTTTCTTTCAACCACGGGCAAGAAACAACACCACCATCCCTACCCCCCCCCCCCCACCCCCCCCACCCCCAACCCCCATCCATCATTCCCCATCCTACCTCTCCCCCATCCCCAGCAATCCCCCCCCCACCCCCCTCCTTCACAACTCCCCCACATCTATCTCCCAAGCCTAAGAGGTCAGCAGCTTCTGTCGACTAGTAGTAGTGGAAGCAACGGTAGAAGCAACAGCAGCAGTAGCAGCAGCAACAGTTTGCAGCCAGGGCCGGGCGTTAGTTAGTTTCTGGCTTGTAACAACGACGACGAAGGGGGGGGGGGGGGGGGGGGGAGAGAGAAACCAGTCCAAAATCCCCGGGTCCCCTGAATCCCTGGCAAAAGGAATCCCTACGCCTTGTTTCAACAGCATCCCTGGCGGGCAGGAAGCTTAGGGGTGAAGGTGGGGGGGAGGGATGAGGGGTGAGGGGTGAGAGAGGGATGGGGGGGTTGACAAAGAAATAAGGATGGAAATAAATGAGAAGGTGTAGGGAGAGGGGGTGGTGGTGGTGGTGGCTGAAGGATTATCAGAAAAAGAAGAAGAAGAAGAAAATAAAAAACAAAAAACACTACTGCTTAGTTGGTAGGTGTGTCAGTGTCAATGTGTGTGTTTGTGGAGGAGGATGAGTTGTGTGGTGGAAGCCTAGAGAGGGGGGGGGGTGGAGTGGAGGGGGGGCGTGGGGGGGGCGTGGGGGAAGTGGGGAGGGTGGTGGTGGTTGGTCGAGGACCGCCACATCCGTTTGAATTAGTGGAAGACTTAGAAGACGGATGGCCAGGCCAAAGTCAACCTCTGTGTGTGTGTGTGTGTGTGTGTGTGTGTGTGTGTGTGTGTGTGTGTGTGTGTGATAGAAAGAGAGAGAAAAAGAGAGAAAGAGTGTGTGTCAGTCAGTTTCTTTCTCCCTCACTCTCTCTTCTGTGTGTGTGTGTGGGGGGGGGGGGGTGTTTGTGCGTGCGCGTAGGTGTGTGTGGGTGTGTGTTTGCGCGTGCGCGTACGTGTGTGTGTGTGTGTGTGTGTGCCTGAGTCTGTGCATGACATGGGGTTGAACTTAGAGAGAGAGACAGACAGACAGACAGACAGAGACAGAGACAGAGACAGACAGACAGACAGACAGAGGGACAAGCGCACACAACGATCCCTCTTCAGTTCTACCACTGAACGGTTTGAATTGAGTTTGAACACACACACACACACACACACACACACACACACACACACACACACACACACACACACACACACACACATTCTCCCCCTGCCTCCGCCTCCCTCCCCCCCCCTCCCCCCCTCCCAGAGAGACAGAGGGAGAGAGAGAGAAAGAAGGGCAAAAAGTCAGACACTGAGACAAGAAAACAAGAGACAGAACATACAAAGGGAAGAAATCTTGTGGAGAAAAAAATATGACGAGAGAGTGAACTACATAAATTCACAAAACGAATTACCATCACGACATGCCATGAATTCTAAGTCGCGTCGTGACCCGACGAGATCGTTAGACAAGGCTGTGTGTTATGCCTATGTTTTATTCAAGAAAGGGCTTTTGACATCTATGAAAGGGACAACAACAACAAAAAATCACACATCGTATAATTATCAGAACACGAAATGTTATACATCTAGCCGCTTAAAATTGTGAAGTATGCGCCAAAAATATGAGAACCTTCTGACTTGCTGTTCAGTCCACCTATACTCCTCCTCCTCCTTCTCTCTCTCTATCTCTCCTTGTGTGTGTGTGTGTGTGTGTGTGTGTGTGTGTGTGTGTGTGTGTGTCTATCTGTCTATGTCTCTCTATCTGTCTGTCTCTCCCCCCCGCCCCCCCTGTTTGTTTATATATCTTGTAATCATTTCATTAGTTCATTTGCTTATATATGTGTTCACCTCGGTTTGGCGTGGGGGTGGGGGTGGGGTAACATTCTGTTGTCAGGTGAAGGTCATTATATGTCGGTGTCGAAGGACTCTGCCCAGGTGGTGATGGTGTCGGGGCTGTTATCGAGATCTAACAATTACTGCCTGTCTCTGTGGTACGTCATCCCTTCCGCAACCTCTGGGAGGGTCCTCGTCAGAGGGGGTTAAAACGGAACTATAGGCCCGTAAAAAAACTGTCCTGTAGACATATACATCCAGTCTATCAGATAACAGCCAAGATCTCAAATCCACAGCTCTCCACGTTCAGCATGGTAGCTCAGAGGGTCAGATGTCTCCGAACCAGCAGATGCTCTGTTACCTTTACAGAGGCTCTGTTACGGCGTGTGAGACAGTTAGGCTGACCATAATCCCCACACCTACAGGCTTCGTCGGGGCATAGATATCGTCACGGCTCAGAGCTGACACACCTGGTGTGTGTTATGACTGTGTGGAAGCAGTCTTTAAGAGCTTTGTTTCGAATATCCATGGATTCTTATGATGGTTCTTGTTAATAAAGAGAAAATATGGGATGGACTGGATGGAGTATATTTTGCAACAGTCAAAAGAGGGGGGTTAAACGGAAATCCAGGCCCGTAAAAACTGTCCTGCAGACATATACACCAAGTCTATCAGATAACAAGATCTCTAATCCACAGCTCTCCACGTTCAGCATGGCAGCTTAGAGGGTCAGATATCTCCGAACCGACAGATTCTCTGTTGTCAGGCTCTGTTACGGCGTGCGAGACAGTTAGGCTGACCGTAAGTCCAACACCTACAGGCTTCGTCAGGGCATAGAGATTTGTCACGGCTCAGAGCTGACACACCTGGTGTGTATTATGACTGTGTGGAAGCAGTCTTTAAGAGCTTCGTTTCGAATATCATGGAATTTCGTATCATTGTTTTTGTTTTCGACCAAAACAACAGCAGCAGCTACAGGTGGGATGGATTAAAGGTAGATTCTACAACAGGTGGGATGGATTAAAGGTAGATTCTACAACAGGTGGGATAGATTAAAGGTAGATTCTGTGACCAAAACATCAGCAGCAACAGGTGGGATGGATTAAAGGTAAATTCTGTGAAGCGGTGCATTGATTTTAGGAGCACACAAAAAAAGATTTAATGCGATGGCGATACAATCAGCTGAGATTGTTTCACAAGGTTATGTCCATAAACAATTAGCCTATGTATACTCCCTTACCCAGTTAAGGAATGAAAAGAAGAAAAAACCTGTCCAACGCCGCTCCTATCAATAGTGGGGTAAAAATAAATCTTAATCAATTTTGCTAAAAAGAATATTCATTTTACCAAATTAAACAACTAGAGGAAAATATAGAACGTGGACGCTGCAGGAAAAGAATTCAGACGAACGGAGACTTTTTTTGTTGTTGTTGTTGAAAGATTGCCTGACATAATTAACCTTCGACATGAAATCAGGGTTATTGTAAATCGATACCGAAAAAAACAACAAACAAAATGACGGAATAAAAGAAAACGGAAATCATGTTCCAACTGTACCTTGCATAGAATCTTTAAGAAAACACAGCGCTGTTGATTTTGATAGATTACATGGTCATCCTACAGTTTAATCCTATGAATTGGGATTGTTATTGTCGCGGTGATGTGAAGACGCACCAGTCACTTCAAATTCTCTGAAATATAAAACCGTGGTAGATTTGGAAGTGCTGCTTTACAATTCCAAAATTTGACATAATTATTTTAACTCTGGTGTTCGTACGAAAACGAATGTTATGCCCAAACAACCCACGACCAAACTGATGCAACCATTACCTTAAATAACAAACACAAATCAAGCTTGTATTTCTTACCTCAGACTTTAGAAAACAGACCTCGTTGCAGACGAAACAACCGTTTCCGAAGTTCTAACCAGGAAAAGTGAAAGAGTGACAGAACATCAAATTTTTGTTTTCAACGTCACGAAGTCCATGCTGTTCTTCACCTTGATCTTTATATGACATGTTGACAGGCATCCACTTCTGGCATAAAACGTCAACAGTTGAAAAGGAGAGTGCAAACACACACACAGGCACACGGAGAGAACAAAGAAACCAAAATGACTCATAATGGAGGTAGTATAACCGTCTCTGAGGCTGTTAACGGGAAAACAACTGCTCACCACTGCAAGACCATGACCACGTCAGTGAACTAGTGTTCACCTCACTGTCATAGCACTGCGAGGAAAGTGACTGTCAGCCCACACTGTTTTGTTGTTGTTTTAAACTCCACAATAGACGCCACGTTCTTGGCATCAGAGATCTTTTCCCATCCCTCTTGCGGCCAATCAGTGGCAGCCTCTGTGCGTGTGTGTATGTGTGTGTTTGTGTCTATGTGTGGGTCTGTGTTTTTGAGTGCGTTTGTGCATGCGTGAGAGTGTAAGTGTACACAAGTGTCAGGAGAGTTCTGTGCATATGTGTGTGTGTGTGTGTGTGTGTGTGTGTGTGTGTGTGTGTGTGTGTGTGTGTGTGTGTGTGTGTGTGTGTGTGTGTGTGAGGGGGAGGTGGGGGTGCAGGGAGGAGGTGGGGTAGAGGATGAGGTATGTGAGTGTATGCATGCCTACACTGTGGGAGCAACAGGATATTGGAACGTATATATTATATATATATATATCTTTGTATATATCTGTGTGCGGTTGGGGGTGGGAGATATGGGCGTGCGTGTGTGTGCTTGTACAAGTAAGCGTTCATCTGTGTGTGTGTGTGTGTGTGTGTGTGTGTGTGTGTGTGTGTGTGTGTGTGCGTGCGCGCGCGCGTTTGTGTGTGTGTGTGTGTGTGTGTGTGTGTGTGTGTGTGTGTGTGTGTGTGTGTGTGTGTGTGTCGTTGAAGCTACGATACATAGACTAGAAATGAGTGTGTGGAGGAGGGGGCAGAGGAGGTGCAGGGTAATGTGTGTGTGTGTGTGTGTGTGTGTGTGTGTTGGAGCTCATGTACGTTCATATGTATTTGACTGTGCTTTCATATCTGTGAAACTGCGTGTTTGGTGCATATCTGTTATGCATGTGTGGGTGTATGTGTGAATGTGTGTCTTCATGTTTTACATTTATTTGCTTATTTATCATCATTGTTGTCTTATTTATTTATTTATTTATTTATTATTATTATCATTTTATTATCATTTTCATTACTACTACCTTTTTTTTAATATCATTTTTTTTTCAAGGCCTGACTAAGCGCGTTGGGTTACGCTGCTGGTCAGGCATCTGCTTGGCAGATGTGGTGGTGTATATGGATTTGTCCGAACGCAGTGACACCTCCTTGAGCTACTGAAACTGAAACTTAAACTCCACGCTTTCTCTCACACACACTTTCTCTCAGAGCTGAGCCTCTGTGTCTCCATGTTTCTCCTCTCCTTCAGTCTCTCCACTGGTTGCCTGTTTCTGATCGAATAACCCACTGACTTTTTTCTTGCAGTCAGCGGGTCTGACCTAAAGTATCTTTCTGAACTCCTCCATATTATCTGTACTCCGAGTTGCCAACCCTGTTCTTCTTCTGATACTTGACTTCTCAGGATACCTCACGTCAGAAGTAAGACCTACGGACACATGCCATTTTCTCTTCAATCGCCAAAAACGTGGAACAGACTCCCTGATAACCGACATTCTGACTCCCACACTTCTCTCACATCTGGTCTCAAAACTCACCTCTTCCCTCAGCAGTATGTTTCGTTGTGACAGGTCCACTCCTTTGCGTGTGGTTTGTTTGACTATGTGTGTCACTAGATGTGTGGCATCGTTGTGTTTACTGCATATGAATATTCTAAAGTGGATACTTAATTAACTGGAATGAACATCAAAGAAAAATGGATCGAAAGGTTTCTTTCACTTTCGGTCAGCCTGTTGTCAGACTGGTTTGTGCAGATCTATACATGTTGCAGTGTGTCTGAGGCGATGTCAACGTCTCCTTTACAGCCGAATGAAAATAATTTCTTAAATAATCGAGATATGTCAAGAAAACATGATTTGAATGGTTTTATTACCTCAAATACAATTATATTTTATTGCGCTAAAAAGACCCATAGCTTTAGATTTTAGATTTGGTCGACTAGTGATGTCAGATGTGGCGTAGCGTTGGGGACAAGACCATAGATACTTGTTTCTTCTTCTTCTTTCCGTTACACGACCAACATCGACTTGCCGATGACTCTGTCGTGGTTCATGTATGCTGGGTATTTTCGTGTCTCCATAACCCACCGAACACTGACATCGGTTACAGGATCTTTAACGTGCGTATTTGATCTTCTGCGTGCGTATATACACGAAGGGTGTTCAGGCACTAAACAGGTCTGCATATATGTTGACCTGGGAGATCGGAAAAATCTCCACCCTTTACCCACCTGGCACCGTTAGCGTGATTCGAACCCGGGACCCTCAGATTGAAAGTCCAACGCTTAAACCACTCGGCTGTTGCGCCGGTCTGAACAGATCATCCTTGTTTTAATCCCCGTTGCAGGCCTGGTGATTGTTGGGTTTATCAATACAAGACCAATTTTAACGATTTTTGTTTATCTCCCCCCACCTCCCTCCCTCTCCCTCCGCCCCCCTCCCATCCTCATATGATTCCTTTACTGGATCCAGCGTGGTCACAAGTGAATCTTGAACACCTTGCCTATCTTTTTTGTGTGTGTGTGTGTGTGTGTGTGTGTGTGTGTGTGTGTGTGTGTGTGTGTTCTTTTTTTTTGTTTGTTTGTTGTTGTTTTTTCAAAACGGTCAACACAAACCACCCTGGATGCAGGTCCATTTCGCCTATTCCCGTTTTGCCTGCCCTTTGATTGTGCCGCCACCCTGAGTGTCTCCTTGAGAATCGGATTATTTGTCCCGCTTTGCCTTCCCACCGTTCCCGTTTTGCCTATTCAGCTCTCTGTCTCTGTCTCTGTCTCTCACACACAATCACAGACACAGACACACACACACAGACACACACACACACACACACACACACACAAGCACAACTATACACGTAGGCGAAAACTGGGAACAGGCAAAACGGTACCGCCAATTGGGCCCTGAAGGTGAATCGGCGTATGACACCCCTTTCCTTTAACCAGTCTCGAAGCAAATCGTCGTCACAAGGAAGTCTGCCACTGAAGCGCTTGTCACGTGATCAACGGGGGCAGTCATGTGTGGCCAGCATTTCTACAGGGAAGCGGGTAAGGAAGGGGTGGGGGGTGGGGGGTGGGGGCACTGGGGGATAGTGTTGATGGGGCTGACAGGGTATAAAGTAGCTTCCCTGCACGCAATTTGGCATTGTTCGAGGCAATTTAGGTTTCAATCGACGTTTATTTTTCTCTTTCTTTCTTTCTTTCTTTCTGTCTTACCCCTTTTACAAAAAAAAAAAAAAAAAGAAAAAAAAAAAAAAAGGGATTTGCAATGCAACAATGGTTCTCAACAGTTAACAATTACGGCCGTTTTTTCATTTGAAAGACTATGTAATTTCATTCTCTACCAGGCCGCATAGCACTATAATTCTCCTTCTTCTTCTTATCATTATCGTTATTATCATCATTATTTCTTTTTTTTTTTTTTTTTGAACGACTGGAGGTGAATGTTAAAGAGACATAGCTTGCGGGATTCACTTTGTTTTTGTTTGTAAGGAAAATACAATAAAGTATTTATTTACTTCAGTAACAGCAAGCAGGATTGAAGGGGGGGGGGGTGGTTGGCGTGGGGATATTAGCATACTGACCTCGTTGGCCTCGCCTTCTTCCCTCCTCTCTCTCACCAAAACTCTATCTACCCCACACAACCCCTCCCCCAGCCTGCGCCCTTCTCCAGAAGGACAGTCCCTTCAAAATCTTCACCCCAGCCACGGACATTTTGTGTCTCTCTCTCCAGAACCCCCCCCCCCCCCTCGTGCCCCTTCATCTCTCTCTTCCCCCCCTTCCCCCGGCCCCCTCCCCCTCTCTCTCTCTCCAGACCCCCCGTGCCCCTTCCTCTCTCTCTCTCTCCCCCCTTCCCCCGGCCCCCCCTCCCCCCTCTCTTTCTCCAGAACCCCCGTGCCCCTTCCTCTCTCTCTCCCCCCCTTCCCCACCCCTTCCCCCGGGCCCCCTCCCCCCCCCCCTCTCTCTCTCTCTCCAGACCCCCCGTGCCCCTTCCTCTCTCTCTTCCCCCCCTTCCCCCCTTCCCCCGGGCCCCCCTCCCCCCTCTCTCTCTCCAGAATCCCCGTGCCCCTTCCTCTCTCTCCCCCCCTTTCCCCCCTTCCACCGGCCCCCCTCCCCCCTCTCTCCAGACCCCCCCGTGCCCCTTCCTCTCTCTCTCTCCCCCCTTCCCCCGGCCCCCGCCCTCCCCCCTCTCTTTCTCCAGAACCCCCGTGCCCCTTCCTCTCTCTCTACCCCCCTCCCCCCCCCTTCCCCCGGCAGCCCCTCCCCCCTCTCTCTCTCTCCAGACCCCCCGTGCCCCTTCATCTCTCTCTACCCCCCTTCCCCCCCTTCCCCCGGCCTCCCTCCCCCCCTCTCTCTCTCCAGACCCCCCGTGCCCCTTCATCTCTCTCTCCCCCCTTCCCCACCCCTTCCCCCGGCCCCCCTCCCCCCCTCTCTCTCTCAGTGTTTCCCCTTTTGTTTAGTCCTCATCTCACAGTTTCCTGTTTCAGTTTTTCAAGGAGGAGGCACTGCGTTCGGACAAAACCATATGCGTTACACCACATCTGCTAGGCAGATGCCTTGCCAGCAGCATAACCCAACGCGGCGACTAGTCAGGCCTTGAGTGCATGTAGATAAATATATTTGTGTTACCTGTATGAATGGATTTCTTGTACAGACTTTTTGCCAGAGGACAACCCTTCAGTTGCTTCCGGTTCTTTTTCAGCCCGCCAAGTGGGTCCTGGACGCGGGACCTCGGAAGAATGACCGTCTCATCCGAATGAGTACACGCTCAGCTTGATATTTCCAGTCTTCTTCTTCTTCTTCTGCGTTCACTCGTATGTGCACGAGTGGGCTTTTACGTGTATGACCGTTTTTACCCCGCCATGTAGGCAGCCATACTCCGTTTTCGGGGGTGTGCATGCTGGGTATGTTCTTGTTTCCATAACCCACCGAACGCTGACATGGATTACAGGATCTTTAACGTGCGTATTTGATCTTCTGCGTGCATATACACACGAAGGGGGTTGAGGCACTAGCAGGTCTGCACATATGTTGACCTGGGAGATCGTAAAAATCTCCACCCTTTACCCACCAGGCGCCGTCACCGTGATTCGAACCCGGGACCCTCAGATTGACAGTCCAACGCTTTAACCACTCGGCTATTGCGCCCGTCGATATTTCCAGCCAAACTCTGGGAGAAAGGGAGAAAGGGCGAGAGCGAGAACCGAACCCAGACCCTCAAGGACACTGAATTGGCATAATATTATGAAGCGTCTTAACCATTCCGCCGCCTTCCTTCCTGCTCCCCCACGTGGCAGTGACAGACATATCAAATCTGGGCCCAGTTCACTGTCATCGTGTCTCTCGGGTCCTTCTTCCCTTCAGGTCCCATCACTTCATCACGGCTCCCACCGTGGGCCATCACTTAGTGCCGTGTTGCTTGTCATGCCCGCCCCGTTCTGGTTAGGGGGGCTGGTTAATAATTAATCCACTCTCCCAGCGGCCCGCTTCCTCCTCCACTCACCCTGTCATCTCTCTCTCTGTCTGTCTGTCTGTCTCTCTCTCTCTCTCTCTCCTGTTTCTCACTCCAGATAACAGCCTGCGAAATCATGACCAAAATTAACCCACTGCCGGCTCTCTGGCGATCCACAAGAAGCCTCCTTTTTTTTCTTTTCTTTTTTTTTTTTTTTTTTTACCAGCCAGCGCTGTTGTTGTTGCCTGTTGTGCAGGTCATCTGCCTGTGTCGGTCTTCTCTACAGTGCTGACCTACACACGTGCCCCCTAAAACTCCAAGGACTCCCAGAAATGACCTCATTCCACACGCTGTCACCATCATCAATTCGCTTACAACAGGGTTGACATCCGCCGGGAACAGGAACAGTACTTCAGTCGGTAGATAAGGGGGCTAATAAGGGACTTGGTCCTCTGGGACAGGACCAGGCCTCTCCTACAGTACTTCTGTCTGTAGATAAGGGGGCTAATAAGGGACCTGGTCCTCTTGGACAGGGGTAGTAGGTAGGGCTCTCCTACAGGAGCAGGGCTCTCCTCCTCCTCGCTCTCCTATGCCTCCCACCACCCACCAACACCCCCCTCCCCTCCCCTCCCCCCCACTCCTCCTGACATGACACCCCAACACCGTTTCCATCTCGGTATCCACCACCGGATATTCGCTCAGCGTCTGCCACGTGATCAACAAGGGCAGTCACGCGTGAATATATATTTTGCCTGGGAAAATCGATGACGCTGACAATGGTTAAAGTAGTTCTTTCTTCATAGTGCGAGCCTGCACCGTTCGGCCAGGTTTATATCGCAAGGAACAACTTCACTGGGTTTTTTTTGTTTTTTGTATTTACCTCTCCGTGATATCGTTGCTGTCTTGGCGAGTCAGGTTACGTTCACCGCTCTCTTTATTCGGCACGTGATACAATGTTTGCCCTTTCAATATTCATGCAGTCAGAAAACAAGCTGAATTTTGAAGCAGTATCAAAAAAAAAAAAAAAAAAAAAAAGAGGAAGGAAAAAAAAAAGAAGCCTTTAATGAACTCTTACATATTTGGATGTCATTGAGAAAGCAAACCATTTTATTTTTTATTCACATTCATGTGGCATGATTAACCAGGAAGGAAATGTAGCCCCAAGCGAAGCAAAAGGAAGTTAACAAGGGCTGGTAAACATTACAAATAAAAGCTGATTTTGAAGAAGGCAAGTACGGTTGATACAAACAAAAAAATTTTTTTTTTTTTGAATTTTTTGACTGACCAAATATTCAAGGTGAATGGATTGGCCAATGATCTGTTAGAATTTCTCCTCTCCCCTCTGTTCCCCCTCCTCCACCACCTTACCCTCCATTCTTCTAAATTTTCTTCTTCTTCTTCGTGTTTTTCTTCTATTAGGCCAATTACTTTGGTGATAACAAATTTAATCTCATGTTAATATTGATATTAGCATTATTTTACTATATTATGTACTGTTTGTTTATTTGTTTTATTTCATCATTACATTACTTACTGTTTATGCATGTTATTTCATACAAGTCATAATATGGTTCATCTGCCGTCATGATAAAATTGAAGTGCAACGTTGTGAGCACAGTATAAGCTTTAAGCTTGTTGATGCTCTTTTGTCATTCAATGCATTGTAATCATGTGTATTGTTGAATAATTAAAGTTTATTTAAACCAAACAAAAAAAACCCCCAAAAAACAAAAAAATAAATATTTTAAAAAACACACCAAAAAACCCACTTAATTCCTTGGAAGATTCGTATTTTCTGCTTTATTCATCATTTCTTTATTCATCTATTTGTCTGTTTGTTAATTCATACCTTTTTTATCTACTTATTTCTTTCTTAATTTCTTTTACAAGCAGAATCCTGCCGTACCTTCGTTATTTAAATGAAGAAGCAGCACACCAAACTCGTTCCCTCTGGTTATCGATCGATCAGCTGTTGATATGTTATGCTCTGGCGTAAACACATCGATAAGAAGCGCAGAGAGGATCTTAACGGTGAGATGAATTTGAGTCTGTTGGGGGAAAAAAATTCTGTTCAACCCATTCATTTTCGCGAATGCCGCATCGACAGTACAAAGAGTTGCGGAGTCTTTTTCTCTTAATTCATTCCCCAGCCTTGAGTCTCTGTCCCCTCTCCCTCTCTCACACACACACACACGTACACGCACGCACGCACATTCCCCCCCCCCCCCCCCCACACACACACACCACATATTCCCACACGCACGCGCGTAAACACACATTTACAGATACTCGCGCACACACACACACCCACACACACACCACACACACACACACACACACACAAGCGCAGCGTGCGCGCATACACACACATATTTATGTTCCCTCCCATTTGCTCACGGTTTTTTTTTTCCCCCAAACTATTCAAAAACCACAGACTGTACACAAACAGGCCACAAAATTTGTTTACTTCATGCAAAAGGACTCAGAATTTTTATGTTGTCGTATCATCCAATGAAAAAGTGATTCTGTTCGGCAGATATATAATTTATGACAGTAGCTCCTGTGATATTGAATATCCTTACGACAAAGCAAAGCTCTACCGCTTACTCAGATACGGAATTCCTGGAGTCTCATCATTGCTGTATGGTACAGTGGTTAATTAAACTGTAGCTTGCTCATCATCTCTTTCACTCCCCTGAGTAAAGCGTTGGACTTTCAATCTGAGGGTCACGGGTTCGAATCTTGGTAAGGGTGCCAGGTGGGTAAAGGGTGGAGATTTTTCCGATCTCCCAGGTCAACAATCATATCATGTGCAGACCTGCTTGTGCCTGAACCTCTTTCGTGTGCACACGCAAGCAGAAATCAAATAACGCACGTTGAAGATCCTGTAATCCATGTCAGCGTTCGGTGGGTTATGGAAACAAGAACATACCCAACGGAGTATGGCTGCCTACATGGCGGGATAAAAACTGTCATACACGTAAAATTCCACTCGTATACATACGACTGAACGTGGGAGTCGCAACCCACGAACGAAGAAGAAGAAGAAGAAGAAGAAGAACCTGCTGATTGACTGTAAGTGGCAAACTAGACTTTTTTTCCCCCGAAGAGAGCTTGTGTCCCGATATGTCGCTTCTCGTATTACCCATCCCATGTAAGTCGACTTTTTTACCAAGATTCTTTAATCAAGTCAACATCTTACGGCCAAGACTGAAATACTCACAGCATGGAAACGGACAGAACTGGAGTGAATAGACAAAAAAAATATCTTTGCGCTGTGGCCCAGCTTATTACACTTTTGTCAATGGGTTTGGACGGACAAGCGTTTTACAAAATTCCAGTGTACGGCAAAATGTCAATCTAGGCTGCCAGACATTGCCGCTGATTTACTTCTGTTACGAACAGCACAACGGTAAATCATGTTCTTTTGTCCGTCCTGAAGAAAGCACAGAAGAGATACGCGCAGCACAGAATAACCTCAGACGCAGTTCAATACCCAAGGAGCCATCCACTCAGCCTCTTTTGTTCCACGTTCCTTTGCCTCCAGACTCTCTCTCTCTCTCTCTCTCTCTCGCCTCCCAAAAATGACTTCATTGCGCGCAATCACCATCAAGTGCTTACAACAGGATGAAATCAGCCGCGAAACGAAATGGTTTTCTTTAGTTCCCTTTTTCCTAGATGGCGCTAATAAGAGGCTTGGTTCTCTGGGGAGAAAGAGTTCGGGAGGGGTGTGGGTGGAGAAGGGAGAGTGGAGGACGGGGAGAAAGGGAGGGGAAGGGGAGGGTGGCTAATTCCCCCCCCCCACCCCCACCCCACCCACACACACACCCCCCTACCCCCTCCCCACCCGAACCTCCTCCCTTCTCACCAGCTTCCCACTGCCTCCCCCCCCCCCCCCCCCCCCCCTCTTAATGTCTAACTGTTCGCACCCATCGCTGTTTCTGTCTCATGAGCATCAGAGTCCAGATGTCCGCGCGTGCTTGTCACGTGATCAGCAGGTGCAGTCACGCGTGACGGGCATGTCTGCCGGGGAAGATATAAATGGCGCCAGCAAGGGTGATGGGGGGGTCTTTGCCACGCCGGCCCGCTCTGTCAGTTCGCATCACTTGCCAAATTTAATCAACACTACTCCTCTTCATAGTTATATTTTCTTTCTTTTTTTTTTCTTTTTTTTCCTTTCTTTTTAACAAAATGCCATGCTTCAAAAAAAAAAAAAAAAAAAAAAGTCCAACAAAATTTCGAATATCAGCAAGCAAGGTCTGGTTGTTTTTCTTTTCTTTTTTTTTGTTTTTTTGTTTCTTTGTTTTTTTGTTTGTTTGTTTGTTGTTTGTTTTGTGTGTGTGTGTGTGTGTGTGTGTGTGTGTGTGTGTGTGTGTGTGTGTGTGTGTGTGTGGTTGTTTTGTGCTTTTTTTTGGTTTTAAATAGCTTATTTTATTTTAATTTATTTTTTTCAAAATCGATTTCTTCTATTTGAGTCTTGCCTGTCACCCTGAATCCAATCAGCTTATGTTTATTTGCATTCGACGGAACAAATATTAATCACAGAAAGGAAACAAAGCCTGTCCCATGAAAACATAGAAAGCATGTTTATCATTTCCTCACACATGCACACAAACACAAGACACAGACACAGACACACACACACACACACACACACACACACACACACACACACACGTACGCACGCACGCACGCACGCAACGTAAACACAACAACTATACCTACGTATTTTCAAACGAGAAACAAAAACAAGAAAAAAAGGAAAACTACAACAAGCAACAACAACAACAAACTCACACACACACACACACACACACACACACACACACACACACACACACACACACACACACACACACACACACACACACACACACACAAAACAACAACAGAAATTAGAAAAGAGAAAGAAATCAGAAGGAATCCAGATAAAATCTTTCAAACAAAAGCTGATTAGGGGAAACGCACAGTGCAGGATTCCAGTCGATGCAAAGAACTCTACTGATTCCTCTTAACCAAAGTGTTCAGTTCATGTTTCATTCATCATTTATATTATCAGTTTATCTATTCATTCATTTTCCATTCACTCCCTTTCTGCCTAACGTTTTGGGTTTGGTTTTTTTTTGTTTGTTTCTTTTATTCTTTTCATCCACCCTATTTGTAAAAAAAATTCCAACTAAACAAGATCATCTGAGATTAAGATTCTCCTCAGGCAATACTCCGACATTTTTTAATCTAATCTTATTATTATCATTATTATTGTTTTGGTTTTCTTGTTGTTTCTATTGTTGCGAAACGCCATGCTCTCTCTTAACCTTCTTTATGACTCGCTCTCTTCGTTCCTTCCTTGGAAAATGATGAACGCCTGAAACCACTGACCACCACAACACAGCACAACACAGGAGACCACTGAATACCACGACACAGCACAGCAGAGCACAGCACAGCACAACACAGCACAGCACAGCACAGCACACCACTGAATACCATGACACAGCACTGCACATCACAGCACATGAGACCACTGAATACCATGACACAGCACAGCACAGCACAACACAGCACATGAGACCACTGAATACCATGACACAGCACAGCACAGCACAAACACAGCACATGAGACCACTGAATACCATGACACAGCACAGCACAGCACAGCACAGCACATGAGACCACTGAATACCATGACACAGCAGAGCACAGCACAGCACAGCACATGAGACCACTGAATACCACGACACTGCACATCACAGCACAGGAGACCACTGAACACCACACCACACCACAGCACAGCACAGGAGACCACTGAATACCACGACACAGCACAGCACAGGAGACCACTGAACACCACACCACAGCACAGCACAGCACAGGAGACCACTGAATACCACGACACAGCACAGCACAGCACAGGAGACCACTGAATACCACGACACAGCACAGCACAGCACAGGAGACCACTGAATACCACGACACAGCACAGCACAGGAGACCACTGAACACCACAGCACAGCACAGCACAGCACAGCACAGCACAGCACAGGAGACCACTGAATACCACACCACAGCACAGCACAGCACAGCACAGCACAGGAGACACTGAATACCACACCACAGCACAGCACAACACAGGAGACACTGAATACCACACCACAGCACAGCACACCACAGCACAGCACAGGAGACACTGAATACCACACCACAGCACAGCACAGCACAGCACAACACAGGAGACCACTGAATACCACACCACAGCACAGCACAGCACAGCACAGCACAGGAGACCACTGAATACCACGACACAGCACAGCACAGGAGACCACTGAATACCACGACACAGCACAGCACAGCACAGTACAGCACAGCACAGCACAGGAGATCACTGAATACCACAGCACAGCACAGCACAGGAGACACTGAATACCACGACACAGCACAACACAGCACAGCACAGCACAGGAGATCACTGAATACCACAGCACAAGAGACCACTGAATACCACGATACAGCACAGCACAGCACAGGAGACCACTGAATACCACAGCACAGCACAGCACAGCACAGGAGACACTAAATACCACGACACAGCACAACACAGCACAGCACAGCACAGCACAGCACAGGAGACCACTGAATACCACGACACAGCACATCACAGCACAGCACAGCACATCTCAGCACAGCACAGCACAGCACATCTCAGCACAGCACAGCACATCACATCACAGCACAGCACAGCACAGCACAGCACAGCACAGGAGATCACTGGATACCACAGCACAGCACATCACATCACAGCACAGCACAGCACAGCACAGGAGATCACTGAATACCACAGCACATCACATCACATCACAGCACAGCACAGCACAGCACAGCACAGGAGACCACTGAATACCACAACACAGCACAGCACAACACAGTACAGCACAGCACAGGAGACCACTGTGTCATGGTGGTATTCAGTGTTCAGGGCAGCACACGACAGCACAGCGCACACCCTAAACCTAACCTTGTGCTCTTGTTGTTCCCACCGCACCACTCACCATGCTGTCTCTGCAGATCCCGATCACCGCTGGAGGCGTGGCTCTGAAGATGGGGGTGTGGGTGCCTTCACTTAGTGACCATGCCACGCCGTCACTGCAGACACGAGGAGTTTGCATTAAAAAAAAAAAAAAAAGTGAAGTGGATCATTAGGCACACGTCATTCATTAATAGTATTATCACCACACTTGGCAGCAAAGGGGTAGGGAGAGGATGATAATTGTTTGAAATCGATTTTTATTTCCTTGAATTGAGCAAAATAAAAAGAGTACGTGCGTACATGCATACATGCATGCATATGCGTGTGTGCGTGCATGTGTGTGTATGTGTGTATGTGTGTGTGTGTGTGTGTGTGTGTGTGTGTGTGTGTGTGTGTGTGTGTGTGTGTGTGCGGCTTGTCTTAGTCTATAGACAGCTATTTTGCGTTCTTATTTGA
>NC_134899.1:10151610-10161610 GCF_041734735.1 Babylonia areolata
CTGTCATTAAAAGCCGGTTAACTCACTCAGTACGGCCAGTCCTCTCTTCTCCTCTACACAGACCCCTCGGATGTCCAGTGGGTGTCTGAGTGACCCAACCTTTAGCTTCCGTCGTCAGAACTGTGGTATTCTTTGTCAACATTCACTTCTTCAGTATAAGAGCGTTCCGCTTGCAATATTTTGATGATGGTAATTGGGATGAAACGCTGTTCACGTCGTCTCTTTCGCCGTTCGAATGGAGAGAGTTAACCGATTGAGAACACTGCACGAAGCTTTACGAAAACAAAGATCTTACTTTCAACGACTTGACGGAAGATTTCTTACTAAGTCATTTTTTTTTTCTTTCAACATTTTTTTTTCTCTCTTTTTAACTTTTCCGTTGTTGAACGAACTATGATAACAGTGACCAGTACTATACCACGCTAACTTGACTTTAAATCATGTCAATGATGTGGGATACTTCATACTATGCTACTCTCTCATGCTCCCAAACATGTCAATTTGGAGCGGGGGGGGGGGGGGGGGGGGGGGCGTGGAGGAGAGCGACAGGGAAAAGGGTCCAGGGTTTCTGGAACATCACAGAGAGAAATCAGTAATGTACTGCCCAGTTCCTCGGAGGAATAACAACCCTGTCAATCCTCTGCTAAGACCTTATTTCCCTGCGTTGTCTGGAACAGTGGTTCAGCTCCCCCTGATTATCCATCGCTCCTCCCGGCCCCACGGAATGGCAGCCATCTTGACCACATTATTCACCACCACCGCCACCTTGCCCATCTACAGACAGCCCTCGCCTCCCTTCAGCTGCACCCATCCCCCCCCCCCCCCCCCTTCTTCACCCTCCTCCTTTCATGTGCACAAAATGACAGTCATACCAACGTTGACCAAAACCTACCGCCATCTCGTCTACCCAATCTCCTCCTCTCTTCCGGTTCTTTCTCTGTTCCTTTCACTTCTCCCCCCAACCTTACCACCTCGTTCTTCCCCCTACCCTTCCCCAAACACTAGCTGCCCACTGTGGAACCACCCTGCCTGTGTGTGTACCAGTCCGAAATGTTTCTATATAGTGCCGTGATGCAGCTACACGCCTCAGCTTCAGACACTCGCCGATGACTTTATTTCATGGCTTCCTGATCAAATGCTCACAGAAGGAAGAGAGAGAGAGAAAAAAAAAGATCACCCGGTGAAAATAAACGACACTCTTTATTTCCCCAGAGCTGCCTTTCATAAGGGGGAGGGGTGGCGGAGGTGGGGTGGGGGGAGGGGTGTGCTGATCTCGGAGAGAGGAGGCAGTGGTGGGTGTGGGAGCGAGGGTGGGGGTTGGGGGGTGGGGTGGCGTTGATAAAGTGGGTGGGGGGTTGGGGGTGTTTTGGTGAATTAATCTCTATCCCTTTCTCTCCCCTCCCCTCCCCTCCCCAGGTCTAGACCACCCATATGTCTTTGCTTCTGTCTCATTAGTCGTCGTCAGAAGTCCGCCAAGCGCTTGTCATGTGATCAACAGAAGCAGTCACATATGAACGGCATTTCTCTTGGAAGGAGGGGTGGGGGTGGGGGGGTGGGGACGGGGAGGGGAGATACTGGATATAGTATTACTGATGGGGCTGACAAGGTGTTAACGTGTTTTTGTCGAGCAGTCTCGATTTTTTTTCGCGGGGGTGGGGGTGGGTGGGGGAGGACAAAAGATTCAGCATTGTTCACTGCATACACCCAAGGACAAAAGATTTAGCATCGTTCACTGCATACACCCAAGGACAAAAGATTCAGCATTGTTCACTGCATACACCCAAGGACAAAAGATTCAGCATTGTTCACTGCATATACACCCAAAGACAAAAAATTCAGCCTTGTTCAGTGCATACATCCAAGGACAAAAGATTCAGCATTGTTCACTGCAAATATCCAGGGACAAAAGATTCAGCATTGTTCACTGCATACATCCAAGGACAAAAGATTCAGCATTGTTCACTGCATACACCCAAGGACAAAAGATTCAGCATTGTTCACTGCATATATCCAAGGACAAAAGATTCAGCATTGTTCACTGCATACACCCAAGGACAAAAGATTCAGCATTGTTCACTGCATACACCCAAGGACAAAAGATTCAGCATTGTTCACTGCATACACCAAAGGACAAAAGATTCAGCATTGTTCACTATATACACCCAGGGACAGAAGATTCAGCATTGTTCAGTGCATACACCCATGGACAAAAGGTTCAGCATTGTTCAGTGCATACACCCAAGGACAAAAGATTCAGCATTGTTCACTGCATACATCCAAGGACAAAAGATTCAGCTTTGTTTACTGCATACACCCAATGACAAAAGATTCAGCATTGTTCACTGCATACACCCAGGGACAAAAGATTCAGCTTTTTTTCACTGCATACATCCAAGGACAAAAGATTCAGCATTGTTCACTGCAAATATCCAGGGACAAAAGATTCAGCATTGTTCACTGCATACATCCAAGGACAAAAGATTCAGCATTGCTCCCATGCCAGAAACAAAAGATTCATCTTTTTTTTCAACATTTCAAATGACATGACAGTCTCAAATGAAGTTTGTAAAAAGCAAAAAAGAAAAGTTATAATGTACTATGTCTACGCAGACGATGCTGAACTCATGAATCATTGTTCACTCTGTTCCAGAAGAAAAAAAAGGAGAAAAATCTATTGCCATAAGTAAGAAAAAAAGGAAAAAGAAACGGGTTTTTTGTTGTTGTTGTTTTTTTACTCCCTTCAACAAGCAACCGTCCTCTAATGTTGAGTTAGGTCAATATTCAGGATATCAGAAAGCAGGGTCTAATTTTTCAAACGATGCTTATATTTTACATTTTATCAAAGAATTCATGTCCAGCGAGGTAAAGCCTGCCACACTTATTATTCATTGCATTCATTTGAATAGTTTTCAGCCAATGGAAGCAAACTAAGTTATCGAGGAAAAAGCAAAAACAAACAAACAAACAAACACAAAAGGAAACCAAAGGCCTTGTAGGAAACAAAACTTTCACATAATTACTGATAATTGGAAAGGCAAACATGATGTGGATTTGAAAAAAAAAACCTAAAAACAAACAAACAAACAAAAAAACCTGCAATAATTCATCTCGGTCCATGCATTTTCTATTTTTTTCTTGTTTATCTTATCAATAATTCTTATCCTGTTTTGTGTATCCATTTATTCATTTATCTTTTTTTTTATATACATTTACTGGTTAATGCATTTATGCATCTACGCAATTATGCACTTATCCCTTTACTCCTTAATTTGTTTCTGTGACTCTTCAGTGGGTTTCCCATAGAACGAAACGCAGACACATCACAGCTGCATATCAAGCACCCACGAAGCAGCACATCTAACTAGTGTCTGTCTGTCTGTCTCTCTGCCTGCCTGCCTGCCTGCCCCTCCCCCTAACCCCCCACACCCTCTCTCTCTCTCTCTCTCTCTCTCTCTCTCTCTCTCTCTCTCTGTGTGTGTTCATTGATCAGTTGATATGTTGATATTGTTTTACTCTCTGACGGCAAACAAATACGATATTCATCATCAAAGGGACAGCGGATCTACGGATGAGGTGCTGTCGGAAGGAGAAAGAGAGGGAGAGAGAGAGAGAGAGAGAGAGAGAGAGAGAGAGAGAGAGAGAGAGAGGGAGAGAGAGAGGAAAACACAAACAGAAACAAACCAGCCAAACAAAACAAGAACAGACAAACAAATGGATTCAGCTGACCCCATTTCTTCTTCTTGCTGTGTGAAAAAAAAACTGCATCAAACGGAAGCACACACAGACCCTCTTCTCTTTATCTTGATTCATTCTCATTTGATCCTTTTTGTCCCTTCCCCCCCCACCCCCTCTCTCTCTCTTGATTCATCCCCCCCCCCCCCCCCCCAAAAAAAAAGCTCCCTCACTCTACCCCCTCCCCTCTCTTTACCACACTCCTTCCTTGGTCATCCCCCATTTGTTCCAGAAAGAGGGCAGGCGAATATGATGAACTGAAAGAGAAATACCAACAAAAAAAAAAAACCCCAATATATCCCATAAAAAAAAAAATAAGAAGCTAACAGCATTCATTGCTGACGATAAAATCCAAACGATAGAAACCCGAGACGCGCCTTTCTGCCACACCACCATTCTCTCTCACAACGCTGTCATTCTCTTTATTTACTTTGCCAAAGACAAAAAAAAAAAAACGGAAAAGAAAAAGAAAAGGAAAACAACCATTCAAAGAAACAACAAAGAAAGAAAGAAAGAAGAAAAAAAGACTACGTAAAAGAAAAAAAAAAATCAAATAAGCAGAAAGGACCCAAAGGAACAAAGGCAAAGTTAACGTTACCTGACAGAATTGGCTTTTTGTGTGCCTCGTGAAAAGAGAAAAATGGAAGGGGGAAAGAAAAGAAAGAAGTGAAAACAAAAAGAAAGAACAAACATAATAAAAAGTGAAAAGAAAGATAAAGAAAGAAAGAAAGAACGAACCAACCAACAGAAAGAAAGAAACTACAGGAAAGGAGAAAAAACTGGGAGGGGGGAGTGGCCAGGGGGGGGGCTGCAGAGAGAGAGAGAGAGGGGGGGAGGAAGAGAAAGAAAGAAAGTGAAAAGAAAGATAGAAAGAGAGAGAGAGGGGGGGGGGGACAGAGATAGAGAGACTGACAGACAGACAGAGGGTGGAGTGAGAGACAGTCTGACCAAGACAGACAGACAGACGGACAGACGAGAGAGACAGATAGACATAATCAGGGACAGAGAGAAACACACACACACACACACACACACACACACACACACACACACACACACACACACACACACACACACACACACACACACACACACACACACACACACACACACACACACACACACATACACACACACACACACACGCACACACAAACACACACACACACACACACACACACACAAGAATATAAAATCTTTTGTCCCCTTTTGGGGCAAGAAAGATGTGATGTAACAGCAATAGTATTGTACACCAAAATTAATCATAAACAGCAATTAAAACAATACAATCAGTAACAAAACACATATGAAATCCAACACAACTCAAACAATAACAGTTTATTTCTGGTATTAAACTTCAAGATAGATCAGGCTATGTTGGTCTTGTTTGCAAAATTGCTTCTCTGTTGCATAGAATAAATAACACAAAAAGCCTCTTCCGATAAGAAAAAAAACAATCGTTAACCTTTATATTTTTTCTTTTCCCCAGTCATGTAACTTCGTCAACAGAGTCGGCCAAACATTTTTCTACTTTTTTTTTTTTTTTTTTTTTTAAACAGGTTTTACGTCATAATCATGTAACACGTCATTTACTTCAATGAAATCACACGAGTCATTGTGTAAACATTTGTTGTACTTTCAGCATCAATGCTCTGTTAGAGATAGTTCTTTTGTGTAGTGTTCAACAACAATTTCTAGCAATATTCTGAGATTATACTGAAGGATTGTGTGGTAATCCTGCAGTTTAGAATACTACACTCAGGGGGCCGTTCAAATGAAAAAATAGAGGTTGTTTTAGACTGACCTTGATGCGCTGAGTCGAATGCAACCCTCAGCTAAGCTCTACGGCCACTCCTTGTCAATGAAACAGAGACATAATAAATAGTAAACTCAGTCAGTCACTTCCCGAGCAACTATCGGCGAGCCATTTTGATTGCTGGTGACGTGGTGTTTACGTCAAAATGGCGTGCAGGTCGGGTACTACTTACCGTGCATTTGATCCAGTTTCGTGGCAAAAGGAGTGGTCTTAGAGCTTAGCTGAGGGTTGCATTCGACTCAGCGCATCGAAGTCAGTCTAAAACACCTTCTACTTTTTCATTTTAACGGCCCCTGAGTTTAGTATTCTAAACTGCAGGATTACCGGATTGTGTACACCCCAAGTCTCCCAAAGACGAACCAGGCGGAGGAGGAAACCTTTCCCAACGGCTGTGAAGGCGGAAGAGGATGACCAAAGGGCAGGAGGAACTCTTATCCTTGGCTGTAAGTCCTCCTAGGAGACGGAGCTCCGAAGAAAAAACCTGCACCTGCCGAGGCCGTTCTACACGTGGCAGTATCTGCCTTTTTATCACAACAGATTTCTCTGTGTGAAATTCGGGCTGCTCTCCCCAGGGAGAGCGCGTCGCTACACTACAGCGCCACCCATTTTTTTGTATTTTTTCCTGCGTGCAGTTTCATTTGTTTTTCCTGTCAAAGTGGATTTTTCTACAGAATTTTGCCAGGAACAACCCTTTTGTTGCCGTGGGTTCTTTTACGTGCGCTAAGTGCATGCTGCACACGGGACCTCGGTTTATCGTCTCATCCGAATGACTATATATATATATATGTGTGTGTGTGTGTGTGTGCTTTAAATTTCGAAGTCCATAACTATGTCATGTGGAAGATATGCCGCATGTCCTCACAAGTTATTGCTTTTATCTGTTTGATGCGTTTAGATCTAGTATATATGATAATTCCTTTGATGGAGTTTTCGACAGACAAACGAGTTCTGAGTTCCACCGCCTTCTTGTCCTTCTCGAGATTATTCTCTCTTTCCTTCCACGTTTTACCTCCCTCCCTCCCCCCCCACCTCCCCCCTACCTCCCTCTCCCTCTCACTCTCTCTCTGTCAAATCAACTGGCATACCATACCAATCTTGACCCAAATCCACCGCCATCTCGACTATCCAACCTCCCTCTCCTTCCCCACTTCGTCCTCTGTTCTTCCCCCCTCCACCCCTCTCCGCCCCCCCCCCCCCACACACACCCCTACGCCCCCACCCCACCCCACCCACACCACACGCTTTCCTCCCCAGTTCCACAACCATAGAGATTTCCTTACCGCCCTACCCCCCAAAAATATCAACTGTCCATTGAGGAGCTAATCTGTCTCGTGCCAGTCAGAAAGGCTTCCATGACGCCGCAGCCACACGAACCCAGACTCGGGCTGCCTGTCCCCCCCCCCCCCCCACCACCACCACCACCCAGGCCCAGACACTCTCACAGATGACTTCATTTCACGGCTCCCTGATCAAATGCCTTCATCATGTAGCGGGGCCAACTCGGCTGATGAAAATAAACGACGCTCTTCCCCCCTTTTCACCACCAGCGCTGGCGTTTCATAAAGGGAGTGCGACTCTGTGTGTGTGTGTGTGTGTGTGTGTGTGTGTGTGTGTGTGTGTTTGTCCGTGTGTGCGTGCGTGCGTGCGTGCGTGTGTGTGTGTGTGTGTGTGTGTGTGTGTGCGCTGGGGGACAGGTTGATTAACCAACCCCTCCTCCAAATCTCAGCTCTAGTTTTTCTTCTTCTTCTTTTTCTTCCTTTTTTTTTTTTCTTCCTTTTTTTCTCTTCTTAATCGAGCGTTCAGCCCAACACTGCTTGCATCTCACCAACTCGTCATCTCTGTGTGTTTGCCAAGCGCTGGCCATGTCACCAACAGGCACAGTCAAGTATGGCCAGCAGTTCTTGGGGAGGTCAATAGAGATAGTACTTGGCAAGGCTGACAAGGAACAGGGTGGTGTCACTGTTTCCGGGGACCGGCTTGCATGAGGCGGTCTCTTTCGCAGCGCTACGTTTGCCTAGAGCTGATTAAGAATGTTCCTAAGTATATGGAGTTCACTGTGGAGTTTGGAGCATTCTTGACGCTAAGCAAAATAAGCACTGCGAAGTTCGCTAATGCAACCCCCCCCCCTCCCACCCCCCGGCCCCCTCCTCTGAAATATCAAAACATGATTGTAATACCTTATTGAATAAATGGGTATTAGAATAAGTTCATACATGTCCAAGAATATCAAAATTGTATCGATTTCACTGTGTGAAATTCGGGCTGCTCTCCCTAGGAAGAGCACGTCGCTACACCGAGAACTCCATCCATTGTGTGTGTGTGTGTGTGTGTGTGTGTGTGTGTGTGTGTGTGTGTGTGTTGCTGCCTGTAATTTCATTTGTTTTCCTATGACAATCATGAAGCAGTATGTCATGTTTGACCAAGTTAGATCATGACTAAGCTGTAACGAAGCGTGCAGACCTCCCACACATCGACCTCATCCTTCACCAATTTGCGTTTTTTGCAATCCTCTTCCCCACCCAGCCCTTCTTTCTCAACCACTTAGCACCTCTCCTTCTCTGTCTCAGTCTGTTTGTCCATCTCTCTCTCTGTCCATTCTCTCCTCCTCTCTCAATAGCGACACAAACGCCAAATCGTCATCAAACCAGTTGCCATCTCATCTCACCAGACCTCGCTGCAAACCTGCTTCCTTCCACTCAGCTCACCACCCCGGCTCCACTGTGGGCCGTCAGCCAGCGCTGTTGTTGTTGTTGCCTGTTGTGCAGGTCATCTGCCTGTGCCGGTCTTCCTACAGTGCTGCCCTACACACGTGCCCCAGCTCCACACACTGTCAGACATGACTTCATTCCACACGCTGTCACCATCACCAAGCGCTTACAACAGGGTTGGCATCCGCCGGGAACAGGAGCAGTACTTCAGTCAGTAGATAAGGGGGCTAATAAGGGGCTTGGTCCTCTGGGACAGGGGTAGGTAGGGCTCTCCTACAGGAGCAGGGCTCTCCTACAGTATTTCTGTCTGTAGATAAGGGGGCTAATAAGGGGTTCGGTCCTCTGGGACAGGGGTAGGTAGGGCTCTCCTATGCCTCCCACCACCACCACTCATCACCAGGAATGGCTTCATTTCACACAGTCACCATCATCAAAGGCCCACACCTTGACGGAATCAGCTGCAGAAAGACACGGTTCTCTCCATTCAATCTGAAAACTGGTGACGGGAACAAGCAGCTTGGTGCTATAGAGGAGGCGGGGGGCTAGGCTGGTTAATTTCAACCCCACCCCACACCCACCCCCGTCCACAATCCACCTCTCCCGTACCATATCATCTTTCCCTCAAGGTTCTTCCCAACACTGTTTCCGCCTCTGCCGCAGACACCGGAAGTCCCCCTGTGCGCCTGTCAAAGCGATCAACAGGCTCAGTCACGTGTGACCATCATGTCTGACAGGTATATTGATGGAGCTGACAGGGGGCGAAAGAGTTTTCATCATGCAAGCCTGCACTGTCGAGGCAGTTCAAATTTGCTTGGAGCAATTTCACCTAAAAAAACTAAAAAAACCCAACACACACACACACACACACACACACAACAAAAGTGTCCCACGATACCATTGTGCTTTTGACCAGGTTTAATTAACAACACTCCATGCTCTTGGCTTGGTGTTATGTTCTCCCTAAAGTAGCAACTACGATGAAAAAAAAAAGAAGAAAAAAAAAAGGACAAAATCTATTTTGGATATTCACTAGTCTAGCAATGTCAGATTCAAATACGATAAATATGAAGAAGAAAAAAATCTTACACATACCTGCAGTTATACTTGCTGATTGCTAAAATTGCAGAACTTTTGCAATCTGTCCGTAAGTATTTCACTACATAAAACTTATACCTAACAGCTGATTAAAGGAAGTACCCAAGGTATAGGAGAAACACGACTATCAGGAAATGAAATAAAATTATCAAACAAAATCGGATAAGAGGACAGACAAAATACAAGATTTTGAAAAAAAAAGTTATCATCTTACTATTGTTCTTATATTTTCTATTTCATTTATGCTTTTTCTACTATTAATGATTTATTTTTATATCTATTTATATGTCTATTTATCTATTCATTCTGTCTATCGTCTGTCAGACAGAATTGTGTGTTCAAATAAAAAATAAAAAACCGACATAAAATCTACAATGTCTAAACAATACAGGAAAAACACTGGCCTAGCTAACTGATTATCAGTTTACCAATCAGTTGATAATAACTATGTTAAATTCTAACATCTCAGCAATACTGGAGAAGCACTTGCCTAACAAACCGATTCCCAGTTTTTTTCAGTTAGCTGATAATGGTTCGCATTCCAACACAAAACATGCTCATCAAAGAAGCAGCGGACCTGCGATGCTGTGCTTCTGTGCATGTGGAATCAGGATCGGATTCAAGTGACTCATTTTGAGGGTGCTGCCAT
>NC_134899.1:10164110-10169110 GCF_041734735.1 Babylonia areolata
CGATTGCTGACAGGGTGTGAAGGTCTTTTCGCCATATCTGTTTCATAGTGCTTGGAAACTTTATTTCTTTTTTTTCTTTTTTTCTTTTTTTTTTTTTTTTTTTTTGATCCCTGTTAATATCTTTCCCTGTTAATATCTTTGTGGTCCTGGCCAACATTTTAACTAACTGCTCACTTTATTTGATATGTCGTGTTGAAAATGAGAGAGAAAAAAAAAGGTATAAGGATATTCAGGAAATCAGTAAGAACGTCTTTGTTTTGATACTTTTTGTACACATTTCTTGACCTTTTTCACTCTTGCAAATCTGCCCGCTCCACCAAGCGCTCCGAGAGAAAACCTGGCCCGACCCAATCCCAGCGGCCCGGAAGCTCTACGGAGGACTGGAGGACCTGCGACGTACTGCCGCCTTCGTCGAGGAGACGGGGGAATCCATCTGATAAATGACGAACGAGACAACAACAACAACTCTTGCAAATGCAACTTACACAGAATCACAAGAGAGAAATATCCCATAATTTTTTTTTTTTTTTGTAAGTGTATTTACTGTTTAAGATAAGATAAGATAAGAAAAGAATAACTTTATTATCTCCAACTGGAGAAATTTGGTCAGGTGCATTATCACAACTTAGACAAGTAAACAACATGGGGACCATAAATGTAAAAGTCAACACAGCTTTTACGAATATTACGAAGATACAAATGTAAAAAAATATCTTATACACCGTTTCATACATACATCCACACACTGCAGGTAATAACTAGTATTCTTAATGTAAAAACAGAAAGAATTAAGAAACATTATTTGAATATAATTATAAGCATAGCCTACTATACTGCTCATTGATTATAATAGACAGATAAGATAAGAATAAAGATACGTTACGGAAAACCGCAACCAGATAATCAGCACACACCCGCACCCACCCACCCCCCACCCACCCCACACACGCGGATTACTTGATTAAACAAGAGTAATAAACATATGTTTTATTACCACATGGAAAGAATAAGAAACAATTTTAACAAGGGCCAGTAAAAAAAAAAAAAAATCTTTCAATCAAGAGCTGTAAAAGCATACTGGAAGAGAGAGAGAGAGAGAGAGAGAGAGAGAGAGAGAGAGAGAGAGAGAGAGAGAGAAAGAAAGAAGAAGAAGAAGAAGTAAATCGAAGGGAAAACGCTAAAGGAAGCTTTAAAAAGTGAAATCCAAAGAAAAAATCTATCAGGAATATCCATTCCACAATCTCTCTCTCTCTCTCTCTCTCTCTCTCTCTCTCTCTCTCTCTATATATATATATATATATATATATATATATATATATATGTGTGTGTGTGTGTGTGTGTGTGTGTGTGTGTGTGTGTGTGCGCGCGAGCCAGTGTGTGAGTGTGCGAGCGAGCGCGTGCGTGCGTGCGTGCGTGCGCCCGTAAGATAAGATGCTTCTTGGAGTTGTTGTTGACAACATTATTTCGTTGCAAGTTTGCTTTCATCGAAACGGGAAACAGCTGAACATCAAAACACCCGAATGAACACAGTGACCACCAAACCTGATGTCCGCCGTTCTGCTCACCTCACCGATCAGCTGGAACTGGTTCACACTCTGGTGCAAAAACGAGGGATCAAAGAGAAAAACCGCTCATCTGTAGCGAGGTGCTTCCTCATTGTGCACGGGGCGAAAAAAAAACAACAAAAAAACTGAATCAAGATTTCGAGTTCCTCGTTTTCGTGGGTGCAGCTGCACGCGTGCGTGCACAAGCTTTTACTACTGCTGTCGATTCATTCCCTACTAATCATGCCCAGCTTTCTCTGTGTGTGTGTGTGTGTGTGTGTGTGTGTGTGTGTGTGTGTGTGTGTGTGTGTGTGTGTCTGTTTCTCTCTGTGTCTCTCTGTTTCTCTCTGTCTCTGTCTCTCTCTGTGTTTCACTCTGTCTCTCTCTCTCTGTGTTTCTCTCTGTCTCTCTCTGTTTCTCTCTGTCTCTGTTTCTCTCTGTCTCTCTCTCTGTGTCTCTCTGTCTCTGTCTCTCTGTTTCTCTCTGTCTCTGTCTCTCTATTTCTCTCTGTCTCTCTCTCTCTCTCTGTTTCTCTCTGTCTCTCTCTCTCTGTCTGTCTGTCTCTCTCTCTGGCTGTCTTTCTCTCTGTGGTCAGGAATCTATCTGGCTAGCTGATGTAGTGTAGCGTATGTGGATTTTTCCCAACGCAGTGACACCTACTTGAGAAACTGAGACTCTCTCCCTCCCCCCCCCTCTCTCTAACACGCATGCACAAACACACAGATACACTGACACACACACACACACACACACACACACACACACATAAACACCCACCCACCCACACACACACACACACACACTGGCTTCCACCAACAGGCTTCCACCACCGCCACCACCACCACCACCACCCCTACACCCCGAAACCCCCACCCCACCCTCCCACTCCACCCCACCCACACACCCTTGTTGAAGCCCCAGAGACAAAAGCGGATTGCCCACTTCCTGCAACAAACGACGTCTTCAATCCTCCGCCGAGGCTTGTTTTTTTCCTGCGGTCCCTGCCAACAGTGAGGCTCAGCTTCTGATTAGTAATCGTCTCCTCCAGCCCCCTCACAGGAGTTTGACGGGCACTTCCACGTCCTGACCACACCCACCTCCAGCATCTTCTGGTCAGTCTCTCTTTTTTTTCTTCTTTTTTTTTTTTTTTTCTTCTGTGATCACTTGTCTTCCTTCCTTTCCCCTCACCCCCCCCCCCCCCCACACACACACACACAGACACAGACATACACACACGCACGCACGCACAGAGAGAGAGAGAGAGAGAGAGAGAGAGAGAGAGAGAGAGAAACACACACACACACACACACACACACACACAGAAACACACACACACATGCAAACACACACACATACACACACAGAGAGAGAGAGAGAGAGAGAGAGAGAGAAACACACACACATGCAAACACACACACATACAGAGAGAGAGAGAGAGAGAGAGAAACACACACACACACACACTCTCTCTCTCCCTCTCTCCCTCCCTCCCTCTCTCATCCAATTCCCCTTTTTCTCTCCAGATATGACGACTGTTTTCTTTCTTTCTCTAGTCTGTTTATGCTGTACTTTTTGTTCAATTTTTTTTCCCCCAAAAAAACCCCCAACCAATTTGGGTTCTCTCTTTCCAGGCCTGGCTTAATAAATCATTGTTTGCTTACTCTATTTCCCTCAGGAAATTTACAAAACAAAACAAAACAAAAACAACCCCACTCATTCAAATCCATTTATCAGTTCCCTCCCTCCCCCCCCCTCTCTCTCTCTCTCTCTGTATGTCTGTTTCTGTCTGTCTGTCTCTTTCTCTCTCTCTCTCTCTCTTTTCATGTGTGTCACAAATTGATGGGCATTCAGAATCCACCACCGCCACCACAATCCCCCGTCCCCTCTATCAATCACGATCCTCCTTTCTCTTTCAGCTTACTGTATTGTTCCATCCTCGACTCAACACCCACCCACCCTCCCTCTGCTCTCTCCCTCCCTCCCTCCTCCCCCTTTTCACCCCCCCCCCCCTCCGCCCGCCCACCTCTCGCCCCCCACACTGACACCGTCCAATACGAGCCACGCGAGCTTTGTCCTTTTGTGTGGAGTTGTGCTTCCCTCCCACCCCACCTGCAATCAAGATCGATGACAGAGAGATCAGGTCAGTCGACAAGTTTTGCTACCTGGGCAGCACCCTATGCAGCAACGGAGCCCTTGGTGCAGAGGTGACGCTGCCCATCGCCAAGGCCAGCTCCGCCTTTGGCAGACTCAACAACAAGCTGTGGAACAACAAAGGCATCAGGCTCAGCACCAAAATAAAAAACGTACAGAGCTGTTGTGCTGACCACCTTGTTGTACTGCTGTGAAACATGGACGACGTATCGCTGTCACATTCAACAACTTGAGCAGTTTCTCCAGAGATGCCTACGAAACATTCTTCGGCATAAAGTGGCAGGACAGGGTCTCCAACCTCCAGGTCTTAGAGAGGAGCGGCCTGTCCAGCATCGAAAGCCTGCTGATTCAGTGCCAACTACGCTGGACAGGACACGTTGTCTGCATGACAGACAGCAGGACCCCGTAGATGCTTTTGTATGGCCAGCTGAAGGAAGGCTACCGTGAACTTGACACCTTGAAGACAAACTTCAAAGCCTGTGACATAGACATCGCTTCCTGGGAAACTGATGCCCTTGACCGCTCTCGCTGGAGGATGCTGGGCTCTAGTGGCATAAAGACGTTTGAAACCAAGAGAACGCTGGCCATTAAGGAGAAGCGTGAGCGAAGGAAGCAGGGCCAACTTCCGGAGACGTTTTCCCTTGCAACACCTGCGGGAAGTGCTGCGCATCCAGAATCGGCCTATTCTCCCATATGAGGACACACACCGATAGATAAGCCTGCCTGCATACTCATCCGTCGGTCCGACGGGAGACTCCATCATCGGTATTATTATTTTTAATCCGGGCTGATCAGTCCCGCAATGCTTCCACCACAGGCGCCATACTGCTGCCATCTGAGTGTCGAAGGGTCTAGACACGCGCAAATGAATTTACTTCGTGGCATTATGATCAAGTGCCTAACATCGGAGCGAAACCATCCGCTGCAGGGATGGAGCGGGGGGAGAAGGAGGGAGAAAAAAATAAAGAAGAAAAAGACAGTATTTCTCTCGGCGCTGCCGTTCATGATGGGTGGTCCTTTTGGTGGTTGGAGGGGGGTAGGGGGTTGGGAGGGTGGGGGTTAGAGGATGGCCGGGGGTGACTGGTTAATAATTATAATAATAATAATAATCTCCATCACCCTTGCAGCCCCTCTCCCCTCCCACAACCACTACTGCCACCTACACACACACACACCACACACACACACACACACACACACACACACGCACACACACACACACACACACCTCCCATTTCCAACTCCAGTCCTTCACTTTTCCCCTTCATGCCTCGCCGTGTTCAGTCAACCCTGTACTATCTCGGC
>NC_134899.1:10174110-10186610 GCF_041734735.1 Babylonia areolata
CCACCACCCCGCCCCCCTTTCAAATTATCGAAATATCACGCTGGTTTTCGTTTGCTGTAATTAACCTCCATTCTTTATTTTCGAGAGAGGTGATGTAATTTTCTCCTTTATCAAGTCACAGCATAGTCGGGGAAAAGAAATCAGAGCTGAAATTGAATGTGAAGGAAAATTAGAATGCAGGTGTTTTTTTTTTTTTTTCACGGACATCTTTTGTTTCGTTGGTTATAACAATCTCGCATTCCACAGAAATGCAAATCATTTCAGTTCATTCATTCACGTGCTTGTTTGAATAATAGCAATCAGGAGAGCAATACAGAATTAGGGAAAAGGGGGAATGCGCTCATCTCATTCATTGGGGCTGGACGGGAAAACAGAGAGAGAGAGAGAGAAAGAGGGAGAGACAGACAGACAGACAGACAGAGAGACAGACAGACAGAGACAGTGAGAGAGAGACAGAGAGAGAGACAGACAGACAGACAGAGAGAAAGAGACAGAGACAGAGAGAGAGAGAGAGAGAGAGGGACACGGACATTGTTTTATTGCCATTGACAATACTACCCTTTGGCAAGAAAGAGAGAGAGAGAGAGAGGGAGAGACAGACAGACAGACAGAGACAGACAGAGAGAGAGAGAGGGGGACACGGACATTGTTTTATTGCCATTGACAATGCTATCCTTTGGCAAGAGAGAGAGAGAGAGAGAGAGAGACGGACACGGACATTGTTTTATTGCCACGGACAATACTATCCTTTGGCAAGAGAGAGAGAGAATGACAGAAACATAGACAGACAGACAGAGACAGAGGACAGGCAGACAGACAGACAAAGATGAAGAGAAAGAGAGACAGAGACAGACAGAGAGACAGAGACAGAAACAGAGACAAAGAGACTGAGAGAGAGGATGTAGCGAGAGAGAGGAGGGAGGAGGGAGGGAGACAGAGACAGAGAGAAAAAGATATAGATATAGGCCCACAGGCAGAGAAAACGAGACAGGGATACAGAAAGAGACAGGGAGGGGAAAAAGACACAGACAGCGAGAGAAACAGTGAGAGAGAGAGAGAGAGAGAGAGAGAGAGAGAGAGAGAGAGAGAGAGAGAGAGAGAGAGAGAAGGGGGAAGTGGGGGGGGGGGGGGGGAGAGAGAGAGAGAGACAAGTCAGACAGACATTGGAAAGGAAAGCACAATTCACTCAGTATTCGATGTCTTCGATAATAACCAGCTTCCCACAAGGTACTAGATAGCACTTCAAAACGGGCAGCTGGAAATTTCACACAACACCAATCTATTTTATACCACCGACACCGTGATGATCATTCTCATCCCAGGAACTTCAGGATGCAGTGGCCGACCTGCAGCAGTCCCACTGTGAATGCCAGGTTTCAGTGACTGCTCATATTGAAGACGCCTCTAAAACAGAGATATTTCATTCGTCGATTGACTCTTTTGAGGCAAAAATCCGTGAGCTGGACAAGTACGTCAGCACATTGAAAAAATAATATCAGTCCTTAAAAACCGAACTTAAAAATATTTGTGCCGACTTTTTTTCTTTTCTTTTTTTTTCCTCAAGGCCTGACTAAGCGCGTTGAGTTACGCTGCTGGTCAGGCATCTGCTTGGCAGATGTGGTGTAGCGTATCTGGATATGTCCGATCGCAGTGACGCCTCCTTGAGCTACTTAAACTGAAACTGTGCCGACTAAAAAAAAAAAAAAAAAAAAAAAAAAAAAAAAAAATAAAGCCTGTCAAATCACGTGACTCCAGTACTCAGACTAAAGGTGATAATGTTGGTGTTTTACAGGAAGATGCCTTTTTTTTTTTTTTAACTCTACTACAGTCTGCAGCCCATGACCAAGAGTCACGGAAACCTCCAGACCATCACCAGCTGACGTCGCACCCTGCAAAGTGTCCGTCACTCATGACCAAATGATGACCCACGTCATCTAACCAGCGATAATGTAGAAGCGACCCAGGACATGTTCGTCTCTACCGATGAGTTTCTGAAGCAGCCTTCCACACATCCCCGGGAGCCCACACAGAGCAGGAGGCCTGAAGCAGAAAGCAGCCCCGTCCTCTCCAGTCACACGTCCCATCAGAGCAGCTCTCCCCCAAAAGAAGATTCCACAGCTCAACCAGTGGATCGCAGTTCTCACACAAATATCAATTCCAGAACAGCTCAAGACCAGACTGGTGTTGACCGTAAAGAAGTGAACCAAGGGAACACCCCATCTTCAATCTCTCTCTCTCTTTGGTTCTGTTAAAAAGACAGGCATGCCCCCCCCCCCCCCCCTCTCTCTCTCTGTCTCTCTCGTTGTGTTAGAAAGACAGACATGCCACTTCCACTCTCTCTCTTTCTGTTAAAAAGACAGGGATGCCACCTAACTCTCTCTCTCTCTCTCTCTCTCTCTCCTGTTAAAATTGACAGGCATGTCACCCCCACCCCCCCTCTCTCTCTCTTGTTCTGTTAAAAAGACAGGTAGGCCATCCAATCTCTCTCTCTCTCTCTCTCTCTCTCTCTCTCTCTTTCTCTCTCTCGTTCTGTTAAAAAGACAGGCATGCCACCCCACACTCTCTCTCTCTCGTTCTGTTAAAAAGACAGGCATGCCCCCCCCCCCCCCCCCCACACACACACACACACACACTCTCTCTCTCTCTCTCTCTCTCGTTCTGTTAAAAATACAGGGATGCCACTCTACTCTCTCTCTCGTTCTGTTAAAAATACAGGGATGCCACCCTACTCTCTCTCTCTCTCTCGTTCTGTTAAAAAGACAGGGATGCCACCCTACTCTCTCTCTCTCGTTCTGTTAAAAAGACAGGCATGCCACCCAACTCACTCTCTCTTTCTCTTCCCTTTCCCCCCTCCTTCATTCTGTCAGACAGACATGCCACCCCCTCTAACTCTTCTCTCTCTCTCTCTCTCTCTCTCTCTCTCTCTCTCTCTCTCTCTCTTTCACTCAACTCTTCACCTCCTCCTCATTTCTCCTCTCAAAATGACAGACATGACAAATCTGTGTCAAATTCCGCGCTGCAATCTCGTCTCTCCAGGAGCGGGCGGCCCCTTCTCTACTGTTTCCTCCTCTCTTCATCCCCACTGTTGGCCATCAGCCAGAGCGCTGCTGCTGCTGCTGCTGTTGTTGTTGATGCCAGTTGTGCAGGTCATCTGCCTGTGCCGGTCTTCCTACAGTGCTGCCCCACACACATGTGCCCCAAAGCTCCACACACACACCCACACAGCAATGGCTTCCTTTCAAGCAATCACCATCAAGCAGGGTCTTCCAACAGGGATGAAATCAGCCGCGAAAAGAAATGGTTCTCTTTATTTCCCCTGGAGCTGGTGCTAATAAAGAAAACCTGGAGCCTCTGAGAGGAACGGGACCGTTAATCTGACAACCCTGCCCCCCACCTCATCCCTTAACACCCCCCCCCCCGCCCCCCCCCCCCCACACACACACACACCCCTCCTCGCCTCCCTACCTCTAAACTTTCAACCCAAAGCTGTTTTCGTATCGCGCATCTGTCACCGGAACTCTGAATTCCGAACGCCTGCCATGTGATCAACATGGCCAGTCACATGTGACCACCACGTCTACCGGGTACATGGATTGTACTAACAGGGGTGAATGTGTTTTCATCATACGAACCTGTGTCAATTCTAATTGTTTGGAATGAATTTGTTTCCCTAACAAATGATATTGTACACTGTTACTTACCATCAATCATTGCATTACATTGCAAAAACAACAACAACAGCAAAAAAAAAAAAAAAAAAAAAAAAAATCATTCTCGTTGTGAAATTTGGCTTGCTCTCACCGGGGAGAGCAAAGCGCCACTATTTTCGTTTTTCTCTCAGCAAGCGTATTCTTTTTTTACTATCAAAATGGACTTTTTACTTTAGAATTTTCCCAGGGATAACTTTTTTTTTTGTTGCTGTGGGTACTTTTACGCGCCCTAAGCGCATGTTGAAAACGGGACCTCGATATAATTATCGTCTTATCCGAATCACTAGCATCCAGACCACCATTCAACATCTACTGAAGAAGGTTTGGGGAGTACAACAACAACAACAACAACAACAAATTCCTGATCCTTATACTGGAATCAAACTCGTGGATACACACGATTCCGAGTCGGGCGCATAACCATGTGGTCACCACTCCGCATAAAGAAATTGAAGTATCAAACATGAAAGGTTGCAGCAAAGCACACACACACACACACACACACACACACACACACACGCACACACACACACACACACACACACACACACACACCCGCCCCCTCCAACCGGCAATTTTTTTTTCCTTATCTCTGGTTACGGATCATCGGGGGATGGATGTTTTGACGCTGCGGTGGGAACCGATTGATCAAAGGGGCCGGCGGATCAGCGGCATGGCGTGAAAAGAAAATCTGTAATCAACTGGTTCATTTTCGTTGAGTTGTATGATGCATCATGCACGCACACATACTCTGTGTGTGTGTGTGTGTGTGTGTGTGTGTGTGTGTGTGTGTGTGTTTCTGGCTGAATGTCTGTCTGCATGTCTGTCTGTCTCTGTATCTGTCATTCATTCAGTCTGTCTGTCTGTCTTTGTCTCTCTCTCTCTCTCCCTCTCTGTATCTGTCCCTGTTTCTGTCTGACTGTCTGTCTGTCTGTCCCGTATCTCTCCATCTCTCGCTTTCTCTCTCGCTCCCTCTCTGTAAGTGCCTGTGTCTGTCTTTGCATCTGTCCCTATTTCTGCCTGTCAGGTCTGTCTGTCTGTCTGTCTCTCTCTCTCTCTCTCTCTCTCTCTCTCTCTCTGTCCCCTACCCTCTTTCTGTGTGTCTCTGTGTGTCGCGGTGTACCTGTCCCAGTCTGTGTTTGTTTCATCCATTCTTCACTGCTTCTTCCTTGTTTCTCTCTCTCTCTCTCTCTCTCTCTCTCTCTCTTCCTCTGTGTGTGTGTGTGTGTGTGTGTGTGTGTGTGTGTGTGTGTGTGTGTGTGTGTGTGTGTGTGTGTGTGTGTGTGTGTGTGTGTGTGTGTGTGTGTGTGTGTGTGTGTGTGCGCATGTGAGTGTGTGTGTGTGTGTGCGTGTGTGTGTGTGTGTGCGTGCGTGCGTGCGTGTGTGTGTGTGTGTGTCTGTGCCCTACCCCCTTTCTTCCTTGTTCACCCCCCACCCCCCTTGCCCCCTCTCTCTAAGTGCCTCTCTGTGAGTCTCTCCGTGACTCGGTGTCTCTCTCTCCCTCCTCTCTCCTCTCTCCCTCAACCCCCTCTCCCCCCCTTTTCTCTCTGCCTCTCTCACTCCCCCATCTCTCTCTCTCTCTGTTCTCTGTGCCTCTCTCCCTCCCCCATCTCTCTCTTCCCCCACTCCCTTTCTGTTCCCCCCCCCCCGCCCCCTCTCACCCTCTCTACCTTTCTTTCTCATTTCTTCGAACACGGGCAGACGTTTAGAGATTAAAAAAAAAAAATGCTACCACACCCCATTCGGTCTAATAACAATGCACCGGGAACAGGCAGAGATCAATGACAGCCACTAGAAATGCGGTTCCACTCTTTGCCATTCCTCACCGTGTTGCTATTCTCAATTGTACTGAAATAACAAGCAAAGCCAAGGAACTAAAAAAAAAAAAAATGTAGACAATCAGAAAGCGAATACAAAGAACGAACCAACGAAAGAAAGAAGAAAGAAAATAGAAAAAAAAAGAAAGAGAAAAAAAAGGAACGCACAGGAAAAGAATGAAACAAAACCACCACCACCCTTCCCCCCCTTCACCTCTCACTCCCACAGCCCCCGCCCACCCACAGAGAGAGAGAGAGAGAGAGAGAGAGAAAGGGGAATGCTGGTCAACTGGGACGCTGTGCATGTTAAAGACGATCAGGTATTCAGATAAAATACGAAGAGGACCTCCGAATGTAAGGGATGGGAAGACACACACACACACAGATACAGACAGAGAGAAAGACAGATACAGAGAGAGAGACACTCACACACAGAGAAAGACATACAGAGAGAGAGAGAGAAAGACACCGATGCACAGAGAGAGAGAATGACACACACACACACACAGAGGCAGACAGACAGAGACACAGATACAGAGAGATATATATACAGAGAGAGAGAGGGGGGACGGGTGGGGGTGGAGGGTAGTGTCGAACTCCCAATAATGCGTTGCTAAAACTCCGTATCTGTGGAGGGCAGCGCAGATGTAAAGTCTCTGTGTGTACGTACACTCTTCTAGTTTTTATTTGGCTGCACCGCTATTGGGTTGATGTATATCCATTATTCACTTTGTCTCCTGTTTCAAACATCCCTTCCTAACTGTCAATGCACTACTGGAGAAGACGACGCATGTAAGGCAGATTGCTAGGCGCTGGACTTTGAAAAAAACACACACAAAAACTATCTAGATGAGTGGGAAATGATAACCGACTCCAATGTTAGATGTCAATACGTGCACTTTTATTCTATTTTGTCTTAATCACTTCGGGTTGTGATTTCGTTCTTTGCGATCCGAGTAAATAATGTATAGCGTGGTTAGGTTACAGGTATATGTTGCGCGCAGCAGGTGACTGTGTAAGTTGATAGTGTGTTTGTTATCAGTGACTCAGGATGATGAGCAGGGAATAACTATATTGTTTTGGGGTGGGTTTTTTGGTTTGTTTTTGTTGTTGTTGTTGTTGTTTCTACGTTATTATGTGGACTGCTGAAACCAGTCACTTATTGTAGCTACTTTTTTCTTTTTTTTTTTAGAACCTCTCTCTCTTTTAGATTTTATCTTACATCATTATAGCGAGATCAGGTACCGACAAGGAAAGACCACTCCGGAGTCCATGCTGTCCACACATCTTCCATCAGTCCTCATGGGTTTTTTTCCCCTACCGTCCTTCCCACCAGGGACCTGCAAAGCCACCCGCTCCATGCCAACGGCTTTGGGGTCCTGCACCAGCAGTTTCTACACCTTGTTTCATTCCTCCTTACCTGTCATCTCTCTCTCTCTCCCCCTCTCTCTCTCTCAATGATTCATTGCTATAACTTAGATAACAGTAGTGATATGAATTGTCCATTATAATGATAATCTGAAGCTTAAAATTATGTTTGGTATTGTAAACTTATCGTTTGATTGGTATATGACTTTCCGCTTCAGTAAGGGGTGGGGGTGGGGGGGGAGGGTGGGGGGGTGGGGGCTTAGACCTATAATCTGAATAAACCATTTCGTATTCGTATTCCCTCTCTCTCTTTCTCTCTCTCTCCCTCTCTCTCTCTCTCATACAAATGACAGGCATTCTAAGTTCTGATCCAGCCAGCCCACCCCCATCCTGTCAGCCCAGTCTCCCATTTTTGCTCTCCTGTTTTCCTTCTGTTCCGTTGCCAGCCCCATACCTACACCCTCTCCCCCTTCCTGTTTTCCTTCTGTTCCGTTGCCAGCCCCATACCTACACCCTCTCCCCCTTCCTGTTTTCGTTCTGTTCCGTTGCCAGCCCCATACCTATCCCCTCTCCCCCTTCCTGTTTTCCTTCTGTTCCGTTGCCAGCCCCATACCTATCCCCTCTCCCCCCTTCCTGTTTTCTTTCTGTTCCGTTGCCAGCCCCATACCTACACCTTCTCCCCCTTCCAGTTTTCCTGCCGTTCCGTTGCCAGCCCCATACCTATCCTCTCTTCCCCTTCCTGTTTTCCTTCTGTTCCGTTGCCAGCCCCATACCTACACCCTCTCCCCCTTCCTGTTTTCCTTCTGTTCCGTTGCCTGCCAGCCCCATACCTACACCCTCTCCCCCTTCCTGTTTTCCTTCTGTTCCGTTGCCAGCCCCATACCTACACCCTCTCCCCCTTCCTGTTTTCCTTCTGTTTCGTTGCCAGCCCCATACCTACACCCTCTGCCCCTTCCTGTTTTCCCTCTGTTTCGTTGCCAGCCCCATACCTACACCCTCTCCCCCTTCCTGTTTTCCCTCTGTTTCGTTGCCAGCCCCATACCTACACCCTCTCCCCCTTCCTGTTTTCCTTCTGTTCCGTGGCCAGCCCCACCCCATACCTACACCCTCTCCCTCTTCCTGTTTTCCTTCTGTTCCGTTGCCAGCCCCATACCTACACCCTCTTCCCCTTCCTGTTTTCCTTCTGTTCCGTTGCCAGCCCCATACCTACACCCTCTCCCCCCTTCCTGTTTTCCTTCTGTTCCGTTGCCAGCCCCATACCTATCCCCTCTCTTCCCCTTCAACACCCCCCCCCCCCGTGCGCCCCCCCCCTGCCCCCCTCACCCCCCCACCCCCCCGACACACACACACACACCCGAGAATATTCACCCAAGGGAGCACTGTCCATTGTGGTGCTAATCCAGCTGTGCCGGTCCGAAATGCTTCCATTATACCGCCGTAAAGACGTCCGTCCCAAGTACCAGACACTTCCAGATGACTTCATTTCATGGCGTCATGACCAGGCTTACTACGACAGGGCGAAACCAGCCGCTGAAAACAAATGACGACATATATATATATATATATATATATATATATATATATATATATATATATATATATATATTCCCCAAGCGCTGGCGTTAACAAGGACGTGGTCCTCTAGGGTTGAGTGGGGGAGGCGGTAGGGGGGCGGGGGGTGGACGGGGGAGTGGGGGGAGGGATTGGAGGGGGGGGGGGGCGTTCGTTTTCAACCCCCACTCCCCCCTCCCCAATACTTCACCAAACCCCAGCTTCGCTCCTCCACTGATCCTTCTTCACGGCTCTCAGTCCAACACGGCTTCCGTCTGGGGGCAGTCGTCATCGGTTACGCTTGACATGTGACCAACAGGTGCAGTCAGACGTGGCCGGCAACCCAATGTCCGTGAGGAAAAAAGTATTGATGGGGCTGCCAAACGATGACGTAACTCAGTTTTCCACCGCGCACATTATTACGTCGCGCATTAAGGCAAATGACGTTTCTGCAACAGGATTCTGTTTTTTTTCTTTCGTTTCTTTCGTTTCCTTTTTCTTCTCTGAGATATCATGAGCCAAGATGTTGAGCAGACATGATTTAATGCCAAACATGTTAAAGAAAAGTCAGTGTAGTATTTTTCTTCACCACGTCACAACATTTACGTAAACAAAAAATACTGATTGAATACTAAGAAGATAAGCGCTGGTTTTTATATTATGATAATTATATTTGCCTTTGTCGCTCCAAACAATCTCGCGTGCTACAAAAATAAAACAGTAAAATGTTGTAAAATGGCTTGTCTCCTATTTGAAAGAAAGATAGAATGAGTGAGTGAGCGAGTGATGTACATCTTTCAGATCGAAATTCATGCACCTTTGCCTCTTGCTCACTGAAACCCTCTCCAGAAAAAAAGTCATATGCTCTCTCTCTCTTTCTCTCTCCATATATATATATATATATATATATATATATATATATATATATATATATACAGAGGTGTGTGTGTGTGTGTGTGTGTGTGTGTGTGTGTGTGTGATTATGTTTAACACAAGATAAATCCTGGACTTGCTGACAGTACTCCATGAAATTAATTCCAAAGGGGTAGATTCTCGAAACAACAAAAAATGCTAAACAAAACCCAAAAGAAAAGAATTGTCCCTTTTCTGCTCTTAAATTAGGTGGCGGCAGTGAAAATTTAAATATTCATTACAATGACTGAAATGTGATTTTTGGCAAACAACATGACAATATAAGAAAAACAAAAAAAAAAGTAAGTGAATATCTTGATTGGTTCTGAAGATATTCCATTTTAAAGATGTGATGATGCGTACATGCTGTTAGTACTTAATATTCTCACATTTTCACAGTTATATTATACTGTCCATGAGGGTACTGTAATGAAAACTCATATACTTTTAAAAACCATATGATAATGGTATATTGCACAAGAAAACACTAACACTTCAGCAGCAAAGAAACTGGAAAATATGTCTGTCAAAGTAGGAGGAAATAGAAAATCAAGACGTGTCAATGTGTACAGAATAGCAACTTTGAAGGTCTACAGCACTGAAACGAATAGACAGTTGCATTTCAAAATAAAATATCTTGCAGATTACATCACAGAAAGTGCACTGAATTTTTTTCAGGCAGGACAGTTGACTGAATTTTAAGTATCAGAGTCTCAAACTTTGAAAAATCTTCAATTTGACCAGTGGAAAAAAGACTGTTTATTGGGGTAGCATGCTGCAAAGATGAATATTTCAGTAACTGTCACAAGTAGGACCATGAAATTTTGTGTGTGTATTAAGTGAAATGTCAGCTTTCAAAATAAATTAAAATCAACCTTAAAACTTCCCTCTAAAGTTGGCAGAAAAGGAATGATACCTGATTTTCTCATTAAAAAAGGGTGCATGCTGCAGATGAGACTTCTTCAAAATTTTTGTTTTTGAAAAAAATATTGAAGTTGCAGCCACAATAAGTTACCAGTGGTCTAGGCTGATCATCTTCTTCAAAATTACTACAAATTTTTAAATGAATGCAACTTGAGAGCATTATACAGAATGGGTAGGTTGATGGGGCATTCCACAACAAAGGTTCCCAGGAGGGAGCAAATATTACATAAGTTGCTAGCAAAAATGACAGATATATGAATCTATTTTCTTTCAGCTCTCTAGTTTTTTCTTCCATCCATGAACCCAGTCATGCATTTCATTATAGAAGAAACACAATAAATAAGAAATAAAAGGTGGATGATGCACCTTTATTTCTTCACAAAATGGCATTCACAAGAGAAAATGCACACCAAAAAATCTCTCATTTTTTGGCACTCACAGGTTTCCTGGCATCAGCAATAACATGCTGCTCACTACCTGAGATGTTTATACTGGCCTTTTTGGATCATGGAATAGGTCTTGCAAACCCTGCCATAAGCAGCTGTTTCTGCAACATGTTAGATACACAGATCAGCTCATAAGAAAGAACAAATGTTATGTTCAATTTAAAACTTAAAACCAAAACCAGAGCTCTCAGTTTAATATATGTTTAGGCTTTTGTCAATTTCTGAGTGTTTTGAGTGGGAGGAAAACACTGTGATAACAGAATTATAAAATGGCATACTAACAGGTAAGCATTCATTCAACAGCAACACAAAATTCACCGCACTGAACAAAATGGCCGCACTTACCTTTCACACAATAACTCAGTTGCAGCATCAACTTATGCTTTGACAATTGAGGCTGAATTTTTAGGGGTCTGTCCTTTCCAATTGCTGACAAGAACTTTGCCATCTACTTGTACTGTTCATCTTATGGATGTCTTTGTTGCATGCGATTATTTACTCAGAAATTCCACTTCAGGGTGCTACATTTCATGACTGAGATGAAAGTATTACTTAATGTCTTATGTATACATGTATATGATTACTTACATTGAATATTTTATTGTTAATATGCACATCATACTTAGTATCTTATTCTTTGATATATATTTTGTGTACTCATCTTTATTTGTGTGTGTATGTGAGAATGCATGTCTTAGATATATATCAAACTGAATATTTCATTCACAGTATGTGCATGGTATTTTGCATTTTATCATTTCATGAAATATGTGTTTACTTCCCTTTGTTTTCTGTTTCATGCAGTCTAGATGCACAGCATATCATGGGTTACATGACCCCCCCCCCTCCCGCGCGCACACACACACACACAATTATACTATCTTAATGGCTGGATTCCTGGTAGTGTTATATAGTTTGACTTGACTGAACCTGATGTACAACTTAGGCTATGGGTGTTATTGTACTGATTTTCTTTTTACTAATTTTAGTTTGTTAAAAATTGGTGTTAAATTTTTGAAGAAACAGGATGTTGCCTGCACTGTTCAAATTAGTCATATATCTCTTCACATTACACTTTTTTCATACTCAGACATACACATACTCACAAGCATACATGTGCAAATGCAAACTTGCTCTGGCTCTCTCTCTCTCACACACACACACACGCACACACCTACTCCACTGACAGGAAAGAAATGGGGAAGGGGGATGACTGGAGGGAGGAGATGGTGGGTTATATCACTGTCAGCAGTCAAGGATTCTCAGCCAGAGCAAGTGGTCAGTGATTTGGCTCAGTGCCAAGTTTGCCACAACCATTGACAACCCCCTCCCCTCTCCTTACCATTGGTGGGAGATTCTCAGAGACAAAGGAGGGGAATGGCTACACAACTCTCAGCTAATTATGAAAGTGAAGTTTGCAGAGGAGAAAGGGGGAGGAGGGGCGTGGGGGAGGGGGGGGGGGGGGGGTGAGGGGTTAGTATGAATTGGTGTTCTTGTTCTTTCTGGAATGTGAGAGCATAGTATCTATCTGTCTGTATATATTGAGATAAAGTTTCACAGCTATAGAAGCAAAATGCAACTAGAATATCAGACTTTTGTGTGATGCTGAATGAAAAAGAAACCATATTCCAATTTGTTTACTCACTTATTCAACACAAACCGAGTCTGTAGCAGACGACGCTAATGCTGTCCCGAGCACTTCCGGTTTTAGACCCAGGTAATATTTTGCTTACTAAAGCAAAAATCAATCAAATATTAGTAATTGGAATTCA